>NC_080021.1:116814637-117117667 GCF_030020395.1 Manis pentadactyla | reverse complement strand
CTCCCAATAAGAATATGCAAAGAGAATTCACACACACACAAATATGACCGACAAATAAACATGTAACAAGGTGCTCAAACTCACTTACTAAAGAAATACCTATTTTAATCTTATATTGTTATAATCACGTTTTGCATACACTATCAATTCTCTTTCCTTTCTCTGACTTCAAAATCCCTATTTTGGCTAAACCCCTATTCTGATTAAATCTCATTTTTTTCTAATTCTATACCTCAGTCCCCTTTTACTACAAAGCTTCTTGAAAAAGTTGCCTAAACTTGTCTCTTGTTTCTTCCTTTTCTCTCTTAACCCACTCCAGTTACATTATTCCTGTCATGATTATGATGGACCTTTACATTGTTAAATCCAATTGTTATTATCTTATGTGACCTACTAGCAGCATTTGATATAATCCATCACTCTCTCCTTTTCAAAACAATGTTTTGGCTCTCTCTTTTCCTCCTAATTCACTGACTGCTGCTATTCTATTTCTTTCCTCCACCTCAATCTGGTCTTATGGCTCTAAATACCATATGATGACTCCCTGCTTTACATCCCAGCCCAAGCTTTTCCTCTGACCTCCAGACTTGTATACCCAACTGGCTATTTGATATCTCCACTTGGATGTCTAATGGGAAAATCTGCCATATCCAAAAATCAACTCTTGATCCTCTCCCAGTCTTTATTTCAGCAAATGGAATTCTATTCTTCCAGTTGCTAAGGCCAAAAACCTTGGTGTTAGTTTTGACTCCATTTTCTCTCATACCCTACATCTAATCTAGAGGGAAATGCCTTAAAATTTATTCAGCATCTAACCAATTACCAGTAATTCCCCACTGCCACCTCCCTGCTCTAAACTACCATCTCTCACCAAGAACATTGTAATTGGCTCCTATCAGGTCTCCTTGCTTCCACCTCTGCCTTCCTATAGACAGTTATCAACACAGCAGCCAAGAGGATCCTTCTAAAGCATTAGAGGAATCCTGTCACTCCCCTTCTTAGACCATTTAAT
This sequence comes from Manis pentadactyla, assembly GCF_030020395.1. Lineage (NCBI taxonomy): Eukaryota > Metazoa > Chordata > Mammalia > Pholidota > Manidae > Manis > Manis pentadactyla. Next base: position 117,116,655 of record NC_080021.1, on the reverse strand, counting down.
TGGCTTCCCACCTTATTCACTGTACTCCAAAGGCCCTTCTGAGCTAGCTCCCACTCATCCCTTCTCTCTCAGACTTCATTCTCTACTGTACACTTGCTCCCTCATTCCAGATACACTGGCCTCTTGCTTCGAGGCCTTTGTACTTGATGTTGCTCCACCTGGAATGCTCTTCATGCATGGCTCAATTTCACCTCCTTAGTAAGGTCATCTATGACCATCCTATTCACATCTACAGACTTGCCTCCCCACTGCCACAAGAGCACATTCACTCTCTCCTGTGATTCTTTCTTTCTTTTAAGAATACTTATCACCAACTGCCATAATATTTTATTATTTTTTATTGTCTCTTCTCACTAGAATGTAAATTCCATGTGAGCAGGATTTTTTCTGTTTTATTCACTGCTGTGCCCCCTGAATATAGAACACTGCCCATAAGTACTAATTGCTCAATAAATGATGTTTGTTTAGTAAACTGGCAAAAAAACATTCCAGTATTACACAGCATATGTGAGAGTTATGGAAATAAGTACACTCTTACATGTTATTGTGTTAATATGGCAATATTTATCAATATTTAAAATGTTTACCTGTTGATCCAGCAATTATCTTTGCTTTTATCCTACAATTTAACTTATATAAGTGTGCACATCTCTGCAAATATACACATGTTTATCTGCAAACTTGTTTTTAATTACAAAAAACCTAAATAGCCACTGAAGATAATCCTTTTGTACTGATACAGAGAGGAGTCCTCAAAAATAGTTTGATCCCATTCTTGCAGAAAATGAAGACATATAGTATAAATACATGTACCTAAGTAACCAATGATATCTAGAAGGATTTTACAAATAGAGAAATAAGGTAATGAAAGATGACTTTTCTCCTAGCTTTTTCCTACTATACTGTCTAAAAATGTGTATATCACTTAAAAAATGTTTTAAAGATAAGTTTTGACTACAAAGAAAAAGTCTGAAATAATACTCAGCATAGTGTTGCTAGTGGTTTCTTTCAATTTACACAAATGTTTTAAGAAATATTTTGTTATTTATCAATCCCAGAAGGCATTTTTTCCCTGAAGACTCCCAGATGGTAGCTGAACTGGTTATGAAAAATAAGATGAAGGAAGAGGATAAGAATTTTATTCTAATTTATTTCATTTGAGTTTCTCAGATTCCTTTAAGCTAGTATTATAGTGTGTATAATTTAAAAGTGTTGGCTGTGTGCTGGAAACCAATATTTACAATGGGAAAGGAAGTCACGGGATATGCAAAGAAAAAGGTCATGAACCCCAAGGACATAGCCTGAGGATTGATCCTCCTTTGTATCCAGGGGAATAACAGTATACAATAATCCAAGTAAGGCTTAAAAGTACCCAATTCAGGGACCTCCTCTTTGGAAGCTTTCCTGAGGGCCAAATTTCAACAGAGGGGTACTATTGCCCTAGGTCTAGCCTTGTAAAGAAAGTCCCCCTACTCCTCTACTGGTCAAACATGGAAGAACAAGGATCATACCAATAAAAATGAATTGGAAGTTATTTCGTAATGAAGCATTAACAACAAACAATCTACAGGTAATTATAGAGTTTAGCTTTAAACATCACAACATATGTTACAAGCTTGTGTTATCAAACTAGAGTGAATAATTTAGTTCCTCTCACCTAAGTGCTCCAGAAGATTGGATAATGAAGACATATTTACAGTCTCTGCTTCTGACATACATGTACTATATATATATATATATAAAATGAGTGATATACATTAAATATTGAGAGAAATTTAAAGGTAATTAATTAAATGCTAAGTTAAGAGTGCTGTAGAAGATAAATACTATAGGGAATTCCTACCTCATTGTGTATAATCTTTTTTATGCCTTGCTAATGTGCCAAAGAAATAAAATTTTAAGTACTTTGGGTCTTTAAAATTTGAACATGTTGTTGGGAAGTTAAATGTATTTGAATTGTGGTGCCAAAGAATTCCTGGTGTTTTGTTTTACTTGATTTATCTTAGAAACAATTAGAATGGCAATCATCTTTAGACAGAACCTACCCAGAAAATAAATAATATCCAATAAACAAGAAGATCATGTGAACTCACTACATTTTCATATAGTTTTATCTTAGAGAGTAAATGGACTTAGTGATGAAAGAAATGCTCATCTTGGAAAAATACACATAAATGGAAACTTTAATATCATAGACAAAAACAGAGAAAAGGGTATTTAAATGTATTTTAGAGAAGTTATGATCTATTGAATTTCTACTACTGGCAAAAAGAAAAATTAATTCAATCAATGCCACTTGGTAGTTTTGCACCCTAACGAAACCTGCCCCACCAAATACTAAGTATTCAGCACTTGATATGCATTGAACCAGTTAATCCTTAAAAGAGACATATGAAGAATTATTATTCTCATTTTATAGATAAGGAAATGGAGACTTAGAGAACTTACATAACTTGCCAATGGTATACCGGTTAGTACTAGAGCTAGGGTTCCAACCCATATCATGTGGCTTTTGAGACCATGCTCTAAACCCATGGACACTGCCTCTCTGAAGCGAGCAGAATATCAGAACCACTAAATGAGCAAAAAATCCTCAAAAAAACAAACAGAAAAAGAGAGAGGTTTGCAATGAATTATTAAACACTTTACTGACAAGTACTTAATGAAATCTTTCTGAACCATTCTGAATCTAAGAAAATACAGCTTAAAATATCCTTATTATTCATCTTTACAACAGAATGACAATGGAGTACATATATAACCACAAAACCTCAGTTCAAAGATTGTTTTATTCCCTTGATTTAAAATTTTGATTGCTCTCCATTGCATATACATGAATTCCAAACTCCTATGCATGGCAAATAAGGGTCTCTAGACTGAACATGATAGCCAGTTATCTCTCTTTACCTGCTAACATGCTGCCCAATATATCCTACTCCCTAGATATCACTGTGCTTTCATGCTTCCCCTTTGTACTTTTTCCTCTACTAACAAATTCCTACTCATCTTGCAGAACTAACATCCAACTTAACAAAATACTGCTGGTTATACCTCACCATCTCTAATGCTGCTACTTCACTTCAAACTGTCAACTCCCCCCGGCTGGACTGCTACAGTACCCACCTCATTTGTCCCCATGTCTCCATTTACCACATAGTAGTCAGACGGATCTCTTTTCAAAACATAGAGCAGAATATGTCACTGTTCTTCCTGAGGTCTTCCAATGGCTCTTCAGTGTTCTATCATGGCTTATGGGACCTGCACATGCAGGCTCTCGCCACCTTCCCCACGATTCTTATACATTCCCCCTAAATAACCTTTTTGTTCTTTGCATGTGACAAGCCTCTGCACTCTTGTTCTTGCCTTTCTTTCTCTGTATGGCTGGATCGCTTTTTTCTTCATGCCTCCAATGTCAGAGCTTCAAAGACCTCCCATGGCCACCTAATCTAACACATCTCATCCTTTACTCATATCCTCCTGTTATTTCCATCAAAGCATCCAATCTTGTTTATTTTCTTTCTCTATTAGTTCTCTATTGCTGCTGTAACTAATCACCACAAACTGAAGAGGCTTACAATAACACAGTTGTTATGTAACAGGTTTTGAAGTCAGAAGTCCAAGACTGGGCTAAAATCAGATGTTGGCAGAGCTGTGCTTTTCTGAAGGTTCTAGGGGAGCCTATTTTCTTGCCTCTTCCAGCAATTAGAGGCTGAGCCTATTCCTTGGCATGTGTCCCCACCTCCCACCTCCATCCACAAAGCCAGCAGTGGCCAGCTGAGATTTTCTCACATCACGTTACTCTGACCTTGACCCTTCTTTTGCCACATGCTCCCACTTTTAAGGACCCTTATATCTGGTCTAACCAGATAACACAAAACAATCTCCTTATTTTGAGGTCAGCTGATTAGCAACCTTAACTACTTCTGCTGCTTTACTTCTCTTTGTCAGGTAATGTAACATTTTCACAGGTTTTGGGGATCAGTAGGCAGACATGCTTTGGAAGGCTGTTAAATCTACCTGCCATCCTTCCCCCACTAAAATTTGAGCTCCATGAAGGCAACATCACAATCATATTCACTCTAGCTGTCGAAGTTTCAAGCCCTGAACTACTTACTGCTTTGGTGATGTTCTTCTTGACTTCTGATTCTTGTTCTAACCTCTGTGCTCCTGTATCATTTTCACATCTCTTTGCAATATTGCCTATATACCACTATGTTTTTACTATTTTCATGCACTTATATCTTTAGTCAAGTGTGAAGTGTTCTGATAATATGCCAATAAAAGATTGAGTGCTGTGAAGGATGTATTGAATCATCTTTTAAAGTGAAAGGAACTTTAGGTTTCAAAAAGTTTATGTTAATAATTTTGTACTTTTTTAATGGCTTCCTAATAAAGTGTGGGTATTCTGATAATGTGTCAATATAGGATTCCCCTGCTCTGAAATGTATATTAATTTAATGAATCTAAACCTGCAAAGGATCTGAAGATAAATCTCAGTCCCATATTTTACATGTGAAGAGAGTGAAACCCCAAAAAAGCTAAGTAATTTGTCTAGTTACACAAAATATTGTAAACCTCACACAAAATCCAGTGGACTTTCTACTTCCTGAGGTTGCCAAGAAGATTAAATCAACACATTAAAAAGCACAAATACAGTGTAGTGTCTAGCACAGAGCAAGTGCTCTCTCCATAGCGGGGTCACTGAATGCTTTATTGGCATGATCATTATCATAAACACAACATATTTCCTATTTCTTAACAATAAAAATAACTTAGGTATTTAGATACCCTATAAAATACTTGTTGAATCAATAAATGATTAAAATGTAAAAATACAAATGAACGTGATCAAACAATGTTTTACAAGCTAAATGATTTCCCACTTTTATTTTTATAGGAAAAAGCATGTAAAAGAGAAGAAACAAAGCAGAATATGCATATCACATTGATCTCTATCATGACACTCACAGTAATTTCTCTCTTCCCTTACCGTCTATACCAGCAAGGTCAAACCATTTTTAAATAACACTAACATGTTACACTATTTGCCTTTTTCACTCTCTTGACAGTTGCTCTGATGCAGCGGCCATGGTGGGTCGGACTGATGGTGCGTTAGTGTGATCCAAGGTGGCAGCAGAGCAAACTGCCCTTGTGCCTCCTGTACTTCCTCGCACTTCCAGTTGAAGAAATGCCAGTTTCACCTGAGTGTCCCTGATGAAGCAGTGAAAATTATTTTATTAAATTGTGACCCTTTAGTACATGTCTTTTTAATACTCTGTGTGACAAAATGGGATGTACATATAAATCACTTCCGTTGGATATCAAATCACGCAATTGCTTTGAAATGCCAGCTGTACTAGCTGCTTTTTTCAGGTTATACCCACTTCACTTGAAAGAACACTGACTATGGTTTTTCACACTTAAGTATTTTACAGACATTTTCCAAAAAATAAACCAAGTAAGCCTATCACTTTAGGAAAACAAAACACCAAATTTGTTGTCACTGATAAAATTTGAGCTCTCAGATGTAAATAAGAATTTTGGAAAATAGGTGACTGTCACTGCGAGTTTCATAGCTTCCCAATTTTCAAGACCCTTCTGAAGAGTGGTGTTAATGTTGGTGATATTTTTGATATGGCAAAATGAAATGTGTCTACATTTGGAAGATCTATACAATGCAGTGAACCAATAGGTTTCAAATGACTAATGAATGACTCATGAGTGGGTAAAAGATCCATTTAAAGTTCAAGACAGACCAATGGATCTTACTGGAACAGACTATACAATTCATGATATGGTTTCACATTCCACATTGCAACTAAACCTTATTTAAGACCTGCTACTTGATGAGTTTTGGTGTAGTAATCAATGAATACAATTACCTGAAAAGACTAATTCCAACTGCATACCTGTGTAAGGCTAAGTTTTAATATACTTCAATCAAAACACATTACAACAGTTGCCCTTATTAAGATCAACTAATATTTTTAAAATTTCTGTTTTAATTTTTTGAGTACATTAACTATCAATAAACATAATCAGAAGTTTAATATTGAGAACACTTTGGGCTCCTCAAGGATTTTTAAGAGTATAAAGTGATCCTGAGATCAGAAAGTCTTGAGAATTATGCTGTTTAATAAGGAAGCCACTAGCACATGTATCTATTTACATTAAAGTTAATTGAAATTATACATAAAGTATAAAGTTCAGGTCCTCATTCACACTGGGCACATTTCAAGTTCTCAATAACCACACATGGGTAGTGGCTATTAGATATAACAGATACAGAACATTTCTATCAGCATAGAAAGTTCTTCCGGACATTGCTGGTCTATACTATATTTGGGGGGCAGTTAATTAGCATCTTACTAAATATCACTAGTATTAATTCCTTCAGTATTTTATCATATCTGTTTTAAGTCTTTAAAAGAATATATGCACTCTGAGGTCAGGGACTAGAACACTGAAATCTATTATATATACAACATGATATTGTTATGTTTTGATATGATATTGTATGCCATTAAATGCCTTATATACACATTACTAAGACAGTTATGCTGAATAAGATACCTGATGAATTGAATACTTATTAACTTAAGATTTACTGAGGGTTTTAAAAATGTAAGACAGGTACCATTTGATTTTTTACCTTTCTTATTTCAATATAGTCCTGTCCAAATTAACAAGCACTGGTCTCCATTTTTTCTGTTCTTAGGTGTTTATAGTAAACTACTTTGTCAACAGTCAATTTAGTGTTTACAGTGCTTCACTTCACATTTTTATAAATAACGTTTTAAAGGAGACCTTTCCTCTTATTATCTATTAGTTATACTAAATATGTCTTACAGTTCATAAAGATAGACTAATTATTATTTTCAAAATTTCCAAAGACTTCTATACATGTGGTTGAAAGCAACATTTTAAGTTACATTAAATCTGTAAATAATAAAAAGATTAAATTTGCTTTGAATGAATTAGTATCACTTGGGGTTTACAGAATGATTGTATTCCTTGCACAGCTTTGTAGGATTCCTAACTTTAAAAAATTTTAACACCTGCCATTTTGATTTGACAATCTTTGTATCTTACTGAAAGTAGTGAATGGAATTCATAAAATGCTCGTTAAAATAGAAATTTAAAATAAAACTTGTTTAAATACACTTCCGAGATTTTCACATCTCAGAATTGGAAAGTATTTGAGATACTGAAAAGCTTGGGCTGGCCTGCCATGTTCTAGTTGTCCTGTTACTCCTCATACGGTCGTTGGAGATTTAAAGTGTAATGAATGCTCCTTATTTCCAGTTTACTTTAAGGCAATGCTCCCTGGAAGGCAAGAACACATTTATAGGAAGGAAAAATAACTGTAGAGATATGTGGGCTTCTGGCCAGGTACTATTTTGGTCAACAACCAAGATATGTACCTAGAACTAGGTAAGAGATTAGCTGCTTGTATATATACATAAGTCTTCTGCCAATTTAGGGCTATGCATCATCCCCTCTATATACCCCCACAGATTATTTTTAGAAAAAGAGGAAAATATTTCTTTTGAAATCTGCTTTTTGGGTGACAGAAGTAAAACTATGATCCATAAATTATAAAATATACTATTTGTATAGTATGGAGTAGCTACTGTTTGGGCCTTACACTATCATCCCTACTCCATGCAAAAGAAGGTGTGCCATAAGTTGAATCACAGTAATTTATTTCTTCAATAAAACCCAAGTAAATGAAGTAATTTTTATAAACTGCAAACTTTATATTATGCTAGCTTCTTAAGTCTCCATTTTCAATTTCCTCTTGCTATATAAGTTCATTCTAAACAAGATTTCTGTTACTAGAAAGGTTTATGGTCTAAATAAGAGCTAACACAATTTTGTAAACTGCTTTATCTTCCATATAGATTGTATGTGTGCCTATTTTATTTTTCAAGTAACATTAATCTACAGGCAAGGGTAAACATTTTACACTATGTTTGCCGTGGTAGAAATTTTTGAAAAGAAGAATGAAGTTTTATGGTTCTAATTGGTTTGTGTTAAATTTTAACATGGCAACATTAGGAAATTTAGGTAAAAGTCTCATGACTATTAAACTGAAAAAAGACAATTTTTAATAAGTTCAAGTCATGTCTATAAATAGTGGCAATCTAAGATACTATATTAAAAGGTAGTATTTGGTTTGCATGAGGAGGCAGTTTATTAATAAAACCATGCAGGTATGTAATCTAACTGTAGCAGAGGCTTTGGAGTCACGCTGATCTGAGTTCAAATTATAGGTCACACATTCAATGGCTGGTTATTCTTGGGTAAGTTTCTGTCCTAAGTCTTGGTTTCTTTACACGTAACATGATAAACAAATGCTTAAAGATTGTTTTAAGGACTGAATTGGACAATTTATGTAAACTGTAAATGACACATAGTAAGTGATTAATAAATGACCCTATACCACACACACACACAGTTTCCCTGGAAACAAATATATTTATAAGCATTTCAGCTTGATTCATTCTAGTGATACAGTAAGAAATTTTAAATAGCATATTGTTTCAAATATCACTTAGAAGTTTAAACAAGGAAATTAAAAGATATAGATTTCAAAATTATATGCAATTGTATCCTAAGAACATCAAAAAACAATCTGAGAACCCTGAGACTCCTCCCTTCAAGTAAGAATTATTGTCTGTAATATCCCTGACAGATTAATTAACTTTTAAAGCAACCAGTTTAAGTCCTTTATATTTCAGATAAGGGATGAGGAGAGAGGGAAAGAGTTTGAGAGAATTAGAGCTCTAGGAGAGAAAGCGAGACTGAGAAAGAAAGTGACTGAGATTGAGTCCTGATGATATATGTAGTTTGAACCCCTGGATCAATCAATACCTGAAGCCATCACCTTTTGTATTTTTCAGTTATACAAGCCAATAAAGTCCATTCCCTGACCACCTCCCCCTTAATGGTTTATGCCTACCGATTGAGTTGGGTTTCTAAAACTTACAACCAAAACAGTATTTATTAATACACTAATTATGGGTGAGAATGTAGCAGTTAGACAGACGGGAGGTTTTATTTCCACCATACCCATTAGAATTCTTTAGTAAGTGATGGATTTAGCATTTATACTCAGGATATTGATCCCAGAGCTTGTGCCCTTAATCACAATGCTGTAATAAATGGCAGCACTATTACACATATCCTCTGGAGATATAACAATAGAATTTTCCTCTAGGTTAAGACAGGGTTGCACAAGTCTATGTGCATGTTTTTAAAGCATACATTCTGACACTTGTAAAGAGAACAGGGTAGCAACAGATACTACAGTGCTGCAAATAGTATTTTCCTATTCTTAACAATTTAGATAATTAAGAAATTTTTTCTTTTCCTCGAATGATTTCTTCTATTTTTATAGGAAGAGGTGTACAAGTAAAGACCTATTTCTTCAGTTACATAGAATGACTATAGCCCAGTAGCCCAGTATTTGTACTATAGATATATATGCCTTCCACCCAGACCAATAGGATATGCTATCCAAAGCATGACTATGGAGATATAGCTAAGGATCTATCTTATTATATAATCTTGCCTTTTTGAGCAAAGAGACTCACCTACAAGAGGTATTTCTTTAGGGAGAAGGTAAATAAACCCTCAAAATAGAGATTTCATTATAGAAGGAGCTATACAATCTGGCACTAGAATTTCCAGGCATCGATCCAATTATTCACGAACAGGATACAGGTGAGATTAGCTTGTGCACAAGAAACAGTAAGATCACAGGACGTCCTAGTTGTAAAACCCAAACAACACAAGGGTTCTCTACTATTCTAGGATCATAAAGTTGGACTGACTCTGTAATCAGAATGTCTTAGTGTTCTCATCAAACTGTCTAAGGAAGTGTTTTGGAAGGCCAAATAAACTAGAAGTCAATGAATAGTAACAGGGAGCTCCCCAAACTTTCCTGTTTTTCTTTTAACTAATTGCTGGTCAACCTGAGTTACCTTAGGGGGTGGTGTGCAGAGTCATGTTTTCTTAAGGTCACATGTTTTGTGTTTAACTTGAATCAAGGAGTTGACAAGAAGTAAGAAAATATCTTCAAACCTTACAATCCTATTGCAATTTACAAATTACAAAGCACTCTAACCAGAACATCCTCAGAACAATACTGTAAGACTAGAAGAGTTGAGATTATTATTACTTCTTAAGGAAAAGGCACGCAAAGCTTAGTGAAGTTAAGCAAACAACTCGAATTCATACAGAGAGAAATTAGTAAAGAAAGGATTAAAAACAGGTCCCTGTAGTTCTCTCCAAAGTACCATGGTACCCCAGGAATAAATGTTAAATATAAGTCTTTTGCTAGGTGTTTTTAAATACATCATCACATTTAATTTTCACAAAACGTTTAGACTGCTTATATATGTGCATACACAATTCTGTCTGATGCCTTCAAACAATTTTTCCATCCTTTGATAAACATTGTATTCCAATTCTCAATATATGGGAGGGCACTCAGTTCTAGAAAAATATGCCCTTAAGTATCATCAAAATACAAGCTGCTATGCAATAATTTTTCAAACTTGCAAAAATGAAAGAAGGGTAGAATTAAGTGAAAAAGCCACAATAGTTTAAAAACTTTAAAAATACAATTTATGTAATTCAAAATATGTGGGAGACTGATGCTATAGATCACAACTGAGGAAAGTGTCATCAAATAATGAGTTATTTAATAGAGGAAGTGTCATGCTGAGAACTAAAAAAACTTTTTTAGATTGAAGATTTCTCAGGTCTATTGTGGTATACATACATAGTAACTTTTATTGTTATTTTCCTAACGTTTGTTTTTCAGGAGGCTTGACTTTCTCTGCTACTGTTGCACCAACCTCATTCTTTTTAGAAATCTGGCTTCTTGGCTGGTAAGGGATAACTGAGATGTAATATTAAAATTCATTTTAGTAATAAATCTTGAGGGCACTTTAGAGTGTTACCAAATGACAAAGTGCTCTGAATCTATGATAACTAACTGTGAAAAATCATTAGGTAAATTACTGGTTTACTTGAAATTTTAAAATACTTTCCTAAATTTTCTTTTATTCTTAAATAAAAATATTGTCCAATCCAAACTCAATCAATTCAAATTCATGTTTTTCTGGTCTTTGTATTTAAAATTAATACAGGTTTACTGAAATACCTGGTATACAACTCTTTTTTTTAAATATGTTGTGCTATCCCAATTTCTTCAGAAGTACCAACATTCCTTCCAAACAGCAGCTGAATATTAACCTACCCAATGTTCCAAATTTTCTATAAGAAAAAGGCTTTTTCCATTTATTTATGTATGATCACATTTATCTTCTAGGAAAGCTTCAGATAAAAAGCCAATGCTGTGCTTAAGGACCAATCCTCTGTCTATATTGACTGACTGATTTATAGCCTATTTTAAGGTTATTATTATTAAGCATAAAATGTTGATTCATTATGCTGAAAAAGGTTTACAACATAAAATACTATGATTTGGTAAATTACTTTAAAGAGAAAAGCCTATGGAATATATTATACCAAAACCCCACAAGTCAAAAGAGAAATTCCCACCTTAGAAAAATAAGTACATCTAAGCATAAACATTCTAACACTAATTTAGCAAACCAAGAGCTGTCAAGTTCCAATAACCTATTATTCACACCTCTTTAATCACTGCCACAGAGTCTATTATAAACAGCCTCATACATTTTTAAATAAGGTAATTCTGAAATGAAACAAAGAAGGTAGTAAATATTCTTGTACATAAGGAATTCAAATCCTAATGCATAACAGGACTGTATATTTCTCAAATGTTCAATATAAAGAATGCTAACAAATCTTTTTAGTAACTATGTCAAGTATGCACTAAACATGAATTCAGTGGAATAACTGAATTACAGCACCACCTGAACACAGCAACCTAAAAGAAAAACAAAATACCTTCCCCATAAATTTCACTCACATTACTGAGATCTTAGTCATTATTCATGGTATAATAAAAATGAGGTATAATAATCAATTTGTTGATCTACCTGAAACAATGCTCTGCAAAGTCATGATGAAAAGACTAGTTGACAAGGAAAATTTATAGTTTTGTTGATGATGCCATTGGCCATTAATTACTTCATATAGCTGATAATCTGAATGTATTTCTTTAACATGGATTGATGTAAACATGTTAGAGGAGATGTAAAATGTAATAATGGAGAATACTTTCAGAAAAAAATTGAAATTGAGAATAAGGGAATAAAGTACTACTTAGAAGGCAAGGATCTAAAATGATAAACTGAAACCAACCAACTAAAAATAAAACAAAGACAAAAACAATAGCAACAAAAACAAAAGTAGTGACTTGGCTTTGTATAAAGTGTCCCTCATAAAAATCGATCATTATAGAATCTTTCAGAAAAATCTAAACTAGTCCCATTATTCCAGAGTGGCATTCTACCATCATGGCGCCTTTATGCATACCTGCTGAAATGAGAGTGGTGCGCCAGTAAATTCCTCATTTAAGAACTTCAACAGAATCGAAAGACTGGGCCTGAAGAACATTGATACCAAGTAATTACAATCAGATTTACTTTTAATTGACTATTTTAAGATTTTCCATCAAGTTTTTAGACTAAAAGTCCTCCAGTTTTCTGGATAAGCAAACCTGCTACAAAACCAGCCTCTCCCAATTTTTCCTTATCTTCCTACAAGCATGCCTGTGCACAGATAGATAACTAAAAAAAAATTACATTTTGGGAAGAGATAAATTAGAGGCTTGTGAGTACTTAATTCTTTAAAAACTGATCCTTATGCATTTACATTATATAGTAATACAACTTTTTGGAATATATCTACTGCACAAACCTTTGTTATCAGAAGAATTTGAAAACAGAAAAGAAGTTGGAAAAGCATGCATAATATGAACATATTTCACAATCTTTTAAGAAATCACATGCATGTCCCGGTTTTTACTTATTTCTTTCCCTCATCTGGTTGTAGAACTGTTAGTTTAAAAACATTATTACTTACATAATAAAGTCACCCCCTGGACTCTGTTTTCTACCCACAAAGGATTTCTTTTTTAAACAAATATTTTAGTTAATTGTAGTCAATTAACTATAGGTCAGGTGATAGTTCCTATTCTTGCATCAGTTCTACAACCAGATGAGGGAAAGAAATAAGTACTGCGTCTTCATGGTTGTAGTCCTAAAGTCCTATTCTTGAATTTCATAGTCTCAGAAGTTCACTCAAATGTTAAGAATTGTAATGAAGATTCTTGGCTGTTGCTGTGCCTATGCCAACCACTTTGCTTGTCCTATACTTTCTGCAGTTGCTTACAGGCCTTCAAGATAAAAAGGCTTTGCCCCAGCCACCGCATCATTTTGGACAACAGGTTTATGACTTTAAAACATGCTGATCAGTGGAAGGAAAAAAGCAGCAGAAAACTCAAGACCAGACTAAATGAACTAGTTACAGAAATTCAAGTATACTCTGCCTTGGCCTATCTCCTACTCAAACTTCAGATCCCAGTTTGTATTTCTTCTTATATTAACACGTCCTCAAAGATCTCCAATATAAATTACTGCTAGAGTCAGCATTTATCACATAGCTTGTGGTTATATTGTATGATTACTCTTTAGTATCCATCTCTACCTATACTAAAGCCACTGGGTGAGGGATTGTGTCTGATTTGCTCAGAAAAATAGCACCAGAACTAAGAATACTTAGTATATACTTGCTGAATAAAGCCCTTCACCACCTGGCTCCTGTCTGCTTCTACAACTCACCTATGGCAATTCCCCCACTTGACTGGCCCCCTCCAACCAAATCTGTACTCTGTCCTTGGAGAACTTCCCCAACTCACCTTGCTCTCTTTCTACCACAGGACCTTTGTTCATGTTCCCATTCTAGAAACATTCCTACTCCTTGCCTATTGGGATGACTTCTACTTGCTTCAGTCTTGCCAGCCCTTCCTCACAGAGGTGGCTCCAGAATTTCTATATAGGAAGGTTTAGTGGCAGCACTGAGGAGGGAGAAAACGCTGGGCATGTGTCATACAGCTGCAACTGTGTGACAGATTATATAATTCGGTGTAGTTCGGGGGACTGAAGGAGCATATGGGGTACTAAAATGTCCTAATTCCCTCCTTGATGCTCACACCGCTTCTACTGGGAAAGTTTGCTTGACAACCCCAGAACAGAGTAGGTACTACATACTATTGCATACTCAGCTCTGTTAAAGAACTTACACTGTGTTAGGGCTGTCTGTCTACCTACCTATCTCTTCTACTAGCTGATAAACGGGCGAAAGGCACAGACTGCATTTTCATGGTTGTAGTCCTAAAGTCCTATGTCCTGGCACACAGTACATGCTCAGTAAATTTTTTACAAAACCAATCAGTATTTTATGAAAACCTATCATGTACAAAGTACTGTATTAGGTGTTCACAGTGGGTAAGAGATATTTACTGCCTAGTTAAAAATATGAAATGTTCAAATATTTACAATAGTTTTAAATAAACAAAACAACAGCAAATGACACAGTAAAAACTAGAAATTTCTATCAAGCAGCATTCCTTACATAGAAATTTCAAAGTGAAACACCTTCTGTATCATCAAAGAAGCATTACACTGCAGTGTATTTTCTAATGATGTGAATTTGACTGAATGGAGTGCTTTAGCATTATTAAACTTGTGAATAATATGAGATAAGCCACTAATTACCTAGATTACTCAATTTCCTGATAGTGCTTTCAGAATCCAGAATAAAACAATGATCTGGATTAGAAGACTAAACCAACCTAAATCTGAAATCTCACAAGGTACTTTTGGCTGTTCTTAAATTGTTATAGAAGGAGTAAATCCCTGAAGAGAAAGACGAAGTATCAAGACGTGGGAACAGACGCACTATGCTGAGGAGAGTGAGTGTTCCCGTGAAGAGACTGTATTGAAGAACAGGTGAGATTTGGAAAACTTTAAATTCTAGGTTTAGTTGTAATTTGGTAACCAATTAAGGACTATTAAAACTCCTAACCTGAGAATGAAAAATATAAAAACACTGCTTAAATAAATGCTTGGCACATGCTAAGTCCTCAATGTGTACTGAATAAGTTCATTACTGAATGTATCTGAGCAGGGCAAGATTGAGGCATGGAATCCAGCATGGAACACAGAGCAAACCAGGTGTAAAGAGAGGCGATCCAGATTACTAGCAGGTGCAGAACCGGACAATAATGGTTTTGTAAATATTCTAACAGCCCAAATGTTTACACTGGAACTGATTTCATTAATCAGAGTAATGGCACAAATACAAATTTTTGGGCTGTTATGGTATGATGAAGAAAATGTTTGCTACATAGAATTATTTTATTTGCCAGGTATGTGCCCCAGTTGTTGAATCCTTGGATTAACTATAAAATGTACAATAGAATTCATTCTTTCCATGTATTTCTGTGTTTCTGGTGCTCTAAAAATCAGACTTAGGGACACCTATAGTATCTCCTAATTTATAAGGTGCTCTCAGTCTTTAGTCAAATAACGTATTTTTTAATTTGCTTCAATACCTTATAGGAAAAATGACTAAAAAGTTTATTGAGGATTCAAATTCAACAGTTTCTTGTTCTCCACTTTAATCAGTCTAGTACATTTCCATTATGTAGACAACTGTAAGCTTATGATGAGACTATATGTATTACCACACCATCAACTATGAGTATGAAATAACTTAGTATTTTATTCTTGAACGATTTTCTTGTATTCGTTTTTATTTTTAACAGCTTTATTGAGGTATCTCTGACATGCACAAGTTATATATATTTAAGGCGTACAAATTGATGCTTTGATATATGTATACATTGTGAGATCACCACAATCAAGCTAATTAATGTATTCATCACTTCTATATAGTTACCACTGTAGGTTTAAGGTCTGCTTTACAAATTTTAAGTATACAATATTAACTATCTGTATAACTAATTGTATACCTTTTAGCCAAATCAATTTCTTTTTTTTCAGAAGTGTCTTAGGTCCTTTGTCCTTCTTTAAATTAGGCTATTTATATATTTGGTACTGAGTTGCATGACTTTCTTATATATTTTAGATATTAAACCCTTACTGGATGTATGGTTAGCAACTATTTTTTTTCCCATTCTGTAGATTGCCTTTTCATTTTGTTATTTTCCTTTGCTGTGCAGAGATTTTTTAGTTTGATGTAATTTCATTTATCTATTTTTTGTTTTTGTTGCTGATGCTTTGGCATCATATCCAAAAAATTAATGCCAATGTAAAGAGGCATTTCCTCCTATATTTTCCCAATGTACGAGTTTTACAGTTTTAGGTCTTACACTTTAATTTTAATTCATTTTGAGTTGATCTTTGTGGATGGTGTGAGATGGGTTAAATTGAATTCTTTCGCATGTAGATATCCAATTTTTCCAATGTCATTTGTTGAAGAGACCATCTTTTCCCCATTGTGTGTTCGGGAAATTCTTGTCAAACATCAGTTGACTGTAACACATAGGTTTATTTCTACATTCTCTACTCTGTTCTATTGGTCTATATGTCTTTTTTTTATGTATCATCATACTCTTTTGACTACTATAACTTTGTAATGTAATTTGCCGACAGGAAGTATGATGCCTACTGCTTTGTTCTTGCTCAAGATTTCTTTGGCTATTTGGGATCTTTTGTGGCTCTGTATGAATTATTTTTTTTATTTCTGTACAAAACATCATTGGGATTTCATTAATTCTGTAAATCACTTTGGGTTGTACGGATATTTTTAACAATATTAAGTTTTCTGATCCATAAACATGGGGTGTCTTTTATTTGTATCTTTAAATTTCCTTCATCAATGCTTTATAATTTTCAGCACACAAGGCTTTTTAACCTCTTTGGTTACTTCTAAAGTATTTTAGTCTTTGCAGAGCTGATGTGAATGGGCTTGTTTTCATAATTTTTCAGATAGTTCATTGTTAGTGCACAGAAATGCAACTGATTTTTGTATGTTGATTTTGCATCTTGAAACCTTGTTGAGTATGTTTATTAGTTCTAACAGTTTTTTTTATGGAGTCTTTAGGGTTTCCTAGATATATGATCATGTCATCTGCAAACAAAGATAATTTTACTTCTTCCCTTCTGATTTGGATGCCCTTTCTTATTCTTGCTTGATTACTCTGGCTAGGATTTTTAGTATTATGATGTTACAAGTTTTGAGAGTGGGCATGCTTGCCTTGTTCTGCATCTTAGAGGAAAAGTTTTGTTTTTTTTCCCCCATTGACTATAATGTTAGCCATGTGTTAATCATATGGCCTTTATAAAATTGAAGTATGTTTCTATACCTATTCTGTTAGAGAGTTTTTACAAAAGAACTTAATGCTTTTTCTGCATCAGCTGAGATTATCATGTGGTTTTGGTCTTACATTCTATTAATATGGTGTGCTATACTGACTGATTTTCATATGTTCGATCATGTTTACATCCCAGGGACAAATCCCACTTGGTCATGGTGCATGATCCTTTTAATATGCTGTTGCTAGTATTTATACAGCATTTTCCCATCTATGTTCATCAGAGATATTGGCCTATAGTTTTCTTTTCTTGTGTTGTCTTTGGCATTGGAATCAGGGATGCTGGCCTCATAAAAAGAGTTTAGGAATATTCCTTCTATCTGGAAGAATTTAAAAAGGGTTGGTATTAGTTCTTCTTTGAGTGTTAGGTAGAATTCCTCCAGTGAAGCCATCTAGTCCTGGGATTTTTTTATGTAGGAACGTTTTAAAAATTATTATCACTGATTCAATCTCTTTTTTTGTTCAAACTTTCTATTTCTTCTTGATTCAGTCTTGGTAGGTTGTATATCTCTAGAAATTTATTAATTTCTTCTAGGTTACTCAGTTATTGGCATGCAATTATTAATAGGCCCTTGTGATCCTTCTTATTTGTGTCATTCATTGTAAAGTCTCCTCTTTCATTTCAGATTTTGAGTCTTCTCTCTTCCCTTGGCTAAGGGTGTGCCAATTTTATCTTTTCAAAAAAAACAACTCAGGTTTTGCTGATTTTTTAGTATTGTTTATCTATTTCCATTTCATTTATCTCTGCTATAATCTTTATTCTTTCTTTTCTTCTGCTAATTTTTCATGTAGTTTGTTCTTTACCTAGTTCCTTCAGTTGCAAAGGTAGGTTGAGATCTTCCTAGTTTTTAAAATGTAGTCACTTATTGGTATAAATTTCCCTTTTAGTATTGTTTTTGCTTCATCTCGTAAGTTTTGGTTAAGTTGCATTTTCTTTCTGTTGTCTCAAGTTATTTTTAAAATTCCCTTTTGATGTCCTCCTTAACCCAATGGTTGTTCCAGTGTGTTTAGTTCCCACCTGTTTGTGCATTTTCCTGTTTTCTTTCTGTTGTTGATTTTAGCTTCATTCCATTGTCATCTGAGACTATGCTTGATATGATTTCAATCTTCTTAAATTTGTTAAGACATGTTTTGTACCTAGTATGTGATGTGTCCTGGGGAACGTTCCACATACACTTGAGAAGGATGTATATTCTGCTGTATGAGGAAATTCTGTCTTTTAGGCCCATTTGGTCTATAATGTTGTTTAAGTCAGCTGTTTCCTTATTTTTTTTATGCCTGGATGAGAAATTGAAGTCCTAATATTATTCTTTTGCTGTCAATTTTTCCCTTTAGATCTGTCAATATTTGTTTTATATATTTAGGTGCTCTGATATTGGTTACATATATAATTGTTACATATTCCTGTTGAACGTTACCTTTTATCATTATATAACGACCTTTGTCTCTAGTGACAATTTCTTATTTAAAAGTCTATTTTGTCTGATATAGGTATAGCCACCCCCTGTGCTCTCTCTGTTACCACTTTTACGGAATTTCTTTTTCTGTACCTTTTCTTTCAGCCTTTGTGTCTTCATATCTAAAGTGAGTCTCTTAAAGTCAGCCTATCATTAGATCTTGTGTTTTTTAAAAATCCACTCAGCCACAATATGCCTTTTGGTTGGGGACTTTAATTCATTTAGGTTTAAATAAATTATTGATGGGTGAGGACTTACTATTTTCATTTTGTTAACTACTTTTCATTTTGCAGTTCTTTTTATTTCTCTCTTCTTCTCTTCCTTATTTTGTTGACTTTTTTGCATTGATTTTATTTTATTCCTTTATCTTTTGTGGATGTTCCGAAAGTTTTTCCTTTCTGGTTACCATGAGGTTCATATTAAACTTCTTGCACTTATAACCATCTATTTTAACTTGGAAATACTTAAGTTCAGTTGTATACAAAAACTTTATGCTTTTATCCCCTTACACACACTCTGTGTTCTTGAAGTCAGAGTTTACCTCTTTTAATATTGTGAGTTTGTTATCCAATTTTTGTGGTGATAGTTATTCTCAATACTTTAATTTTTGTATTAGTATAACAGGTAATTTGCACACCACCATTGCAACATTATATTATTGTCTGTCTGTATATTTATATTTACCAGTTAAATTAATTTTCATATGTGTTCATACTGCTGTTTAACATGCTTCAATTTCATTTGAAGAACTACTGTAGCAATTTCTTTTAGGGCAGGTCTAGTAGTGACAAACTCAGTTTTTGTTCATATGGGAAATACTTCTCTTCATTTTAAAGGAGAGGTTTGCAAGGTATAGTATTCTGGTTGTCAGGTTTTTTTTCTTTCTGTAACATAAAATATATTACTCCAGTATCTCCTGGTCTGCAAGGTTTCTGTTAAGAAATCCACTGATCATCTTATGGAGGTTCCATTATATGTGGTGAGTCACTTATTGTTCTCAAAATTCTTTGTATTTGACTTTTGTCAGTTAAATCATCATGTTTCTTGGTGTAGACCTCTTTATGTTCAATCTGTTTGGTCTTCTATAGGCTTCCTGAGTCTGGAAATATATTTCCCACCCCAGATTTGGGAAGTTCTCAGTTACTATTTCTTTAAATAACCTCTCTACCCTTTCTATCTCTCTTCTCCTCTTGAGACTCCCATGATATGTACACTGATTTTTAATGGTGTCCCGTAAATCCTTTTTCCCATTCCCTTTTTTCCCCTCTGACTAGATAATTTCAAATGATCTGTCTTCAAGTTCATTCATTTTCCTGCTTGACTGAGTTCTGTTGCTGGAACTGTGAACTGGATTTTTTTTTCTTTTCAGCTTAGGGACTGTATGCCACAGCTACAGAATTTCTGTTTCATTCTTTTATAATTTTCCTTTTTGTTGAACTACTCATTTTGTTCTTGCATTATTTCCCTGATTCATAAATTATTTACCTATGTTCTTTTTTAAAATTTTGGTATCATTAATATACAATCACATGAGCAACACTGTGGTTACTAGATTCCCCCTATTATCAAGTTCCCACCACATACCCCATTACAGTCAATGCCCTGAGCATAGTAGATGCTATAGAGTCATTAGTTGTCTTCTCTGTGCTATACTGCCTTCCCTGTGCCCCACCCCTCTATGTTATGTGTGCTAATTGTAATGGCCCTTATTCCCCTTCTCCCCCCTTTCCCAACCACCCTCCCTAGCCCCTTTCCCTTTGGCAACTGTTAGTCCATTCTTGGGTTCTGTTAGTCTGCTGCTGTTTTGTTCCTTCAATTTTTGCTTTGTTCCTTCAATTTTTGCTTTGTTCTTATGCTAGACAGATCAGTGAAATTATTTGGTACTTGTCTTTCTCTGCCTGGCTTATTTCACTGAGCATAATACCCTCTAGCTCCATACATATTATTGCAAATGGTGGGATTTATTTTATTCTTATGGCTGAATAACATTCCATTGTGTGTATGTACCACATCTTCTTTATCCATTCATCTACTGATGGACACTTAGGTTGCTTCCATTTCTTGGCTATTGTAAATAGTGCTGTGACAAACATAGGGGTGCATATGTCTTTTTGAAACTAGGGTCCTGCATTCTTAGGGTAAATTCTTTGGAGTGGAATTCCTGGGTCAAATGGTATTTCTATTTTAGTGTTTTGAGGAACCTCCATATAGCGTTACACATGGCTGAACTAGATTACATTCCCACCAGCAGTGTAGGAGCGTTCCCCTTTCTCCACATCCTCGCCAGCATTTGTTGTTCCTAGTCTTTTCTATGTTGGCCATCCTAACTGGTATGAGGTGATATCTCATTGTGGTTTTAATTTGCATTTCCCTGATAATTAGCGACGTGGAGCATCTTTTCATGTGTCTGTTGGCCATTTTAATTTCTTCTCTGGAGCAGCATCTGTTCATATTCTCCACCCATTTTTTAATATATAGGGTTATTTGCTTTTTGGGTGTTGTGGAGTGTGAGTTCTTTATATATCTTGGATGTTAACCCCTTGTTGAATATGTCATTTACAAATATATTCTCCCATACTGTAGGATGCCTTTTTGTACTGCTGATGGTGTCTCCTTTGCTGTACAGAAGCTTTTTAGCATGATACAGTCCCATTTGTTCATTTTTTATTTTGTTTCCCTTGCTGGAGGAGATGCATTCAGGAAAAAGTTGCTCATGTTTATATTCAAGAGATTTTTGCCTATGTTTTCTTCTAAGAGTTTTATGGTTTCATGACTTACATTCAGGTCTTTGATCCACTTTGAGTTTACTTTACCTATGTTCTCTTGTAGCTCACCAGCTTTCTTTATGATAATTATTTGAAATCTTTATCAGGCCATTTATGGATGGACATTTCTTTGGCATAGGTTATTGGAAGTTTATTGTGTTCCTGTGGTTGTGTCCTATTTCCTTGATAATTGGTATTTATTGTTTTCTTGTATTGGTGTTTGTGCATCTGATGCAGTGGTTACATTTTCCAGATTTTATAAATAGGCTTCCATAAGGAACAACCTTCACCTGTGTACAAGACGGGTGCATGAGTGCTACTTCAAGGGTATGTGAATGCACTGTTGCATCAGGTCTAGTTGTATGTGGGCACCAAGTGCAGGAATCAGGAGGAGACCCAGTGGCATGGCAGCTTAGGCCTGGGACATCAACAACTGACTGGTGTTGAGGCAATAGCTGAGGGGGCAACAGTTGCTTTGAGAGCTGAAGGGGTCTTTAGTAGTGCCTCCAGATCCAGCAGTGGGTGTGCTTGGGTAGCCAAGGACTGGGGTTGGCTGTGACCATGTGATGTGTGTGTGGGCCAGTTGTATGTACAACTGTGTGCAATTTCTGTGCTGTGGGGTACATCCTCTGGAGTGGGAGCCAGGAAGTGGCATGGACTGGATGCAGGAATGTGCATGGTGGTGGCCAGCTGCAAGCACTTGTGTATAGGCAGGGCCAGCAGAGAGTGTGTGCAGCTGTGGGGGCTGACCACTGGTATGTGCATGTTAGTAAAAACCGAGACTGGCAATGGTGGCTGGGTTGGCCGTGCTTGGCATTGGAGGCTAGTGGCTAGCTTGCATATAGTGGCAGGAGCTATTTCATTTTGTATTATAGTAGTAAAATATAACAATGGAAATTCTTAAAATATTTAATTATACCAATCTGGCTTAGATGTTTACATCACAAAAAGAGAAAAAAATTAAAATAATAAATTTTAAATACATTTAAACTAAATTACCTTTCTTCTTTCCCAAATGTATGGAATATTAAAATATAACCAATCAACAACAACAAAAATATTTAGGCAAGAAAGTCTTTATAACTATATGCTTATATTCAACAGTACTCCAAATTTAAAATCCAGGAAAAAAAGAAAATCACTCCTCAGATAATCACACTTCTCTGCATGGGACATAAACTACTGACAGAAAAAAAAAATTTCGAACGTTTCAACACATTTTTATACCAGCACTAAAATGGAGTAGAAAACCAGTAACACATTAATTAGCTTTTACATTTAAGATTACTATAAATAATCCCAGCCTTGATTAATAATTAGATATCTCATGTTGTCAAGCCATCTTAAATTTTTGAAGGTAGCTCTTAAACACTGAGTAATTCTGAATAACTTTTTTCATTACTGTTCACAATGGAAGAGGAATTAACATCTGTTGCTAATAATCATTTATAAAGGGTATGAAACAAAATAACCAACCTATATTAATATTTCTAAATTATCCTTCAGAAGGCAAAAAAGTAATATCCTGTATACACACACTGAAGTCAATTTTTCATTTTTCCATATTTAGAATCCCTCAGTATTTACAAAATTGCCAATGTTTGTCAAAGTATTGAGTAAACGGTATAGGGCTCATTAATGTCAGAAATTAATTACACAGTGAAAAATTAAAAATGATTTAAACAAATCCAATAAGATGGGATTATTTTTAGTTTTTTTAAAGAATAGATGAATCTTTCACTTGGGAAAAATTAAAGATAATAAAAAAGACTTTAAAAGAAATGTGACCCTGCAACCCATGACTTTGCCCCCACCCCCATTATGAGAGAGATCTTTTTTCTATAATAGTAACAGTAGTTACTAGTACTAGTACCAGTATACTAGCAGCAGCAGCCAGGGTTAATAAGGTATCTTTGCTTAATTTAGGCAATATACATAGGCTGGTCTTGGTGTTACTTCTCAGAGATGTGATTTTTTTTACACACATGTATCATGACAGTGGTTCTTAAGTATTTTTTTGATATATAAGTTTCCAGAATTAAATGAGCAAGGTAAAACACATCTATTTTTGTAGGACTATCCTATCTTTTCACAGAAACCATGTTCTTCTCTTGAATAGCTAACTATATTGGGAACACAGAGTTTATATTCCAAAGGGAGACCCTTCACAGCATTGCATTTCACCATCAGCAATGCCTACCAGGCCAACATTCTTTTTACCACCAGGTAAAGTAAGGATTACGGAGATAGAGGGGGACAGTAAAACGATTTTGAATGAAAAACAATGTAGAACTGATAAAAGTTTGTGGATGAAATCTGTGATTACTGTTTCTCAAAAATCTTGTATGAAGCTGATTGATCCACTCATGATAAATTTCAGTTCTGATCTTTCATCAGTGTTTAAGCTTTATAAAATATGAACAATGCTTTTTTATCATTCTTTGAGATGTGTGTTCCTTATTTCACATATAAAAAGTCCAGTTGACAATGCTGCTCTTCAGAACCAGGTGAGGACTGACTTTGTTGAGGGATCTTGGAAGAGAGAGGGAGGTAATTATGACAGGTGAAGGCTTAGCATAAATACCATGAAATGTCCAATGTGATATCACATGACAGGGATATGATGATCAGATGACCTATGTGAATTATTAGAGGTCTGGATGTGAAAACATTAATTCACAACCTCTAAAATCACTTGAGTTACTGGTAGAAATATGGAATTAAGAGATAATGCCTTTGTTTGAGAAGCAACTTCACAACTAAAATGAGAAGTATAACCTGTCTCATGTAACAACTAACAGATGATTTTATGGGTCATTCACAGGACAGTGAGGCTCTATTTTGTTATGCCCCAACTACTTCTTTAAAAAACCAAAACAACAAAGGTAAAGAGAAAGTACTTGATGACCTATCTAATGAGAACAAGTTCATACATAATTCACTGTATAAATACAAACTAAAATTTTGGCAAGCACCACAATTCATTTAAGGTTTTTTCTAAGTAATTATCTTTTCAGTAGAGTTATTATTACCAGTTGAGGAGAGAGAAAAAATAAGTAACATCTGCTGAACTAAAGCTCAACTGTTACATGATGCACTCTTGGCTGGATGCTTTCAAATATTAGCTCATTTAATTCTGAAAATGGCAATAAAGTTTTATTAACTCCATGTAACCTCTCAGGAAACAGGAGCAGAGAGATTTAAGCAATTTGTAAAAATCATACGTTGGATTGAAAAGGGCAGAGGGAAAAGAGAAAATGTAAAAAACAAACAAACCTCCCAATCTCTAGTCCTTGGTATGCTATCAAGCAGAAAAGGCAATCTGGGAGGGGTGAGGCTTTGTCAGCTGAGGGCTGGGGAGAAGCGTGTGGTAAAGGGCATGGCATGCTCTCATGCAATAGCAGGCAACCAACAGTTTGTCTCAGGGACAGCTGGAAACAAACTGGCACAGAGACCAAAACATTTTACCTTTTCATGTTTATGAAGTTTATTGTAATTGCTATAAATATTGTTTATTTTAATTGCTATAAAATTATAAAAATGTCTATTCTACAAGCAAGATTAAACTGTAACCAAATCTGTTTTAAAGATACAAACGATGTCCACATTCTTAAGAGCAGTCAAACACTTTAAGGTAGCCTTCATTAGAGACCATACTTTGTCTCCTTCACAGTTTTGCCGTGAAGAAAACCCTGCTGAAATGCCTATTAGGGAACCATAGCATCAAGCTCACCATTCTGACTGCATCAACTTTCTCATCTTTTATATTTGTTTGTGTCTCTCCTTTCTTTTCACAAATATGTCCAGTCCTTTGCCCAACAGGTTTTCCTATTTCTACCCTACAAGTCAATGGCCTCTGACCCCTAAAGCCAGTGCTCCCGGCCTCTGTACCTATAATTACGAATTCCCTTCCTTTTTCACTGCAGCTTGTCAAAAGCACTTTTGCCCATCAACTATACAACATCTAAATTTGCACTAAAGTTCTTCTAGCATAAGAAAAAGATGCAAATTTTGCTAGACCATTCCTGTAGAGACTAGGGCCTATTTACCTGTGAAGCTCAAAATGCAATTTAGCATTTTATCAATATATTCTTTGATTTATGGTACTCGTTCAGTTGCTTGCATATCTTCTATACGGCTCTGTTGACATTCTATGTCAACAGAAAGCTAGGCTTCTCATGGGTAGACACTGTATTTAACTTCATTTTTACAGTTATCATCTTGTATAATGTCATGCGAAAGTAGGTGCAGAACTAATGCTTCTAAGGTACTTTATTCTCTATATAACCCAATTATAGAATCTTGTAATTCTGGATAAAAACAAATGAAATAAAAACATTCTTGTCCATAATTTACTCTATGGCTTTTAAGTTACTGGTTTAATTAATTTAAAAATTAATATGACTCTTTATAAATGTCCTCTTGCAATGGGAGAAACTGTAGGGAAGTCAGGTGGCTTTAAGATGGTGTTCTCTCTCTGGGTTATATTTCCAGTATATAGAAGAGTTGCAGCACCGTCAATTAGACTGATAGCAGTACTCCCCGCTTAAACGTTCAGCCTGATGATTCCTGAGAGCTCTTCTGTAATACTTTACAAACCTAGGAAAGATTTTCCTAAGGGCTAAATTTTGGACTGAAGCCAAGGAGATCTCTAAAACTGAGCCAAAGAGTCCTTAAAATTACTTAACAAGGGTCTTACAGAAATATATTTTATCAAATTTAAAACAAATTCCACAAGTAGAATCATCTTACAATGAAAATTTTTGTATTCTTTTCTTCTCTACATTTGAAAAGTTAGCTCTGTATCATGTTATTAGACACTTACAAAAGTGGGTACATACTTTCACTAAACCAGCAGAAAAACAAGTAATGTCAGTTATTTCTTTCCACTCCTATTTTTTCCACAATTTTGCTCCTAAAGGAAAGCAGGGTTTTAACATATATCATGTGGTTTAAATATAATGAATTCTGGCTGAGCGCTATGAGGTGGAATTACAAATCTCAGAGAATATTAAATTGGCTCACTTAATTTTGCAAGGCCATTCTCATTCCTGCCATATATTCCAGTGTATTAGAATAAAAGAATTCTCATATGAAAGAATGTTCAAAAGGTTGGTTTTATGTTTTGGCTTGGTTATATAGCAAATGAAATTAATAAACTTAGGCAAAGAAGATATAAGGAAAAAGAGTCCAGTGTGATAAAAACAATACCTTCCGTTTTTAAGTAGGTGAGTACTATGTAATTACCAAATGAAAGAAAGTGACGGGGCTCCTTAAAAATTGCGATGTTTGGGATTCTTAATTTCTAATTTTATATCTTTTAAAAAGAAACTTCGTCAGAGTTGTAAAGACAAGAAACAGTTACCATGTTAGAGTAATAATATTAGGAGGAAATAAATACCAAGCAAAAAAAGTACTATACCAAATATATAGCATTGGTTTTATGGGTGAAGAGCACTCCTGTGGTTTGCATCAATACATAGCAGGTTAATTCAGGAAAAATTCTGTAGTTCCAATTATTTTTACTTCTCTACTTGTGTATATTACCTATTTACTTGGCAAAGTCTTTCTTGGAAGTTTGGCTATCTTACGTACTTTCATAAAATGTTTTTAACAAGCTTCTACTCTCCCAACCCAATTCTTTGGTAAGCGAAGTTCATGCATGCATATACACAATTAATGTCAAATTAGGCTAATTTTCTACAAGTTTTCATCATCTACAAGTCATACATTTAAAAATAACTCCCATTCTGGCTACACTGGAAAAAGTAATGAAGAACCGAGGAGACAGAAGAAATCTCTGCTTCCTTTTCTCTTGTTATTTATCTATTGCAGAATCAGCTACATTATTTGGGAGATCCAGCGCAGAATGAAAATGCAGGACCTGCATTTGCAAATTCAGAATTTTAGGATGGTGACAGCAGAGCATTAAACCAAGTGCACAGCCTGTTAAGAGCACTGGGCCTCGTGTGACTGCAGGGGTCTCATGCCCGTGAAGCTCTTTATCCTATGTCACCTTGACTTTGTTTCATCCTCTTACTCGGTCTACTGTTGAAGACTTATTTCCTTTAAAGTCAGTCACCTCTGCAACATACCTTAGCCACCACATGGCTTTCATGCAGAGACCACATTCACCCTCCAGTGCTGCTACTATCTTTAGGTTGAAATAATAAGAGGAGAGATGCAGTCTGAATATGAGGAAAGGCAAGATCCACATTTCACAAAATACCTCCCAATGGTGTTGGAGTTATTTTAACTGTAACCTAGTCTTTAAAGGATCAGTACAGGATATAATAAATGCATAAAAGATCAACTTAATAGAAAACTATAAAACTCAAAATGCAAAGTACTTAATACATGAAAGCAAGTAGATGTAAACTTAAACACTGACTGAATATTTTACTTTTTCCTACAAAGGTAAAAACAAATCTGCTCAAGTAAGAGTTATGCATTTTGCTTTTAAGCAGAGAACCATCAGCTAAGATTTTAAAAAATGACTTTAAGTCTATAGTTAACTTCTCTAGTAAATTAATACTTGCTAGGTAAGTGCTCTATATATAGACAAGTAAAAACTGTACAAAGGCGATAAGCAGAAGCCTGAATTTATTATTAACAAATAAATAATGATTTCCTTCTGCAAGGAGAAAGAATTACTTTAAGAATCGCAGACTTTAAGAAGAGTAAAAAGTAAAAACGTTGAAAAGCAAGGGTGTACAGCAATCACAGGAATGACTGACTGCATTAAGATAGACTCTTCAAATATAACTGCAATCATAAAAATGAACTTATTTCAAACACATTGCTCCTGCTCTTAAAGAGAATGTGATTTGCTATTTTTAAATGTTCAAAAGGATAATACACTGAATCTTCTACAGTTTAAGTGGAAATTTAATACAATATATATAGACTAGTCCATTTGTCAACACTTACATAGTTTATCCCTTAAAGACAGTGTGAATTTTCAGCAGCAATATTTCTTTCATATTTTTTCCAACAATTTTAAAAGGTATTTTTGTTATTTCAGAATATAAAATATGATTTCTACAAAAACATGTTTTATCACATTATTAGCATTATCAGTTTTTATTTAAAGCACAAGCATAAGAGATTTTTAAAAGTATCTAGTTTTAACAATTTTTTTGAAATGCTTAAATAAATTTTATAAAAGCAAAACTGAATGTGTAATATAAATAATATACTAGTAAATAATCTTTAATACCCACAGTACTGGGTATCTTTTAAAGGGAATAATATAAGCAACATTCTATAAAATGTTTCTATTATTTTGTCGGATCTATCAGATTACTAGTCTGAAGCAAGACTCTTACCCTTAAAAATTATTTTTTTGTATTAGTCTAATAAATAACACTGTTTTTAAATGCAAGAAATAGAATGGAAAGTCAACCCAACTTTACAGAAACAATTTCTTTTTAGACAAAGGAGTAATTTCAGTGTTTAAATAACAGAAGAAATTAGTTCCAACCACCTGAAACAAGATTATCATTTGTCTCTATGCTACATCCAGTAAAAAAGTCACAAAATTACCCTTAATGCATGCAATTTAAATATTACTAATTTTTAATTATTTGGGGATAATGTTACTCAGTTATTAGCTAAGTGAATGGTTCTCAAAGTATGGCCCCTGGAACGGTAGCACTGTACCACCTGAGAACTTGAAAATTCTGGGGCCTTATCCCAGAGCTACTCAGTCAGAAACAATGGGGGAAGGGCCCATCAGGCTCTGTTTAAACAATTCCTCCAGGTAGTTCTGACATAGCTAAAGTTTAAGATCAGGGGCTTAAAAACGTCTTTGAAATATGTAATAAGGTATTTGAAATAAAACTCTCCAAATTTAATGTATTTTTTTTAATGAGAAAGTGTCCCCAGAACAAATGAATAGTTTAAGTGCAGTTTAGAAGAAACAGGAAATCAACTTTACAAATATATAAAATCTACTCTTTCCAGCAATAATGTAATCAAACCATATGAGAAAGCAATTATGAATGAGTGTAAGATCTTGGTCAAAGTTAAAAAGAACCATAAAAATTAAGTAATAGTTGTATAATAAATATTATGAATTGAGAAATGTTAAGTGCAAAAAACCTACTGAGCTCACACCAGATACAAAATGCAATATGAAAGGAACGCGACATAAAAGAGAGAAAGCAATATGCCTGTTCCTTAAGGACACCAGAAATAAAAGTAATCCATCTGAATACCCAGGTATCTTACTACAGTTTGAATCCATTCCAGAATAAAATAGGTCCTCTGATAGCACACTACTTGGCATTAATATTTGCATTTTTCTTTCTTTTTTAATTATTTGAAATGTCTTTTCTTTGAATGTAAACAAATATTTCTGCTATCATAAAATACATATTCAAAGTCTTAGGGTTTTCTTTTATTATTCCTTCTGATTTTTCATCTTTTCCTATTTTAGCTTTACTGAAAAAATGTCTTTCTTAATAAAGTCATTTTCACCCATCTTTTCTTCTTAGTTTTAAAGCTCATATGACCATTGTTCCCTTACTGCTCTTCTTTCCTCCACATGTATTTGAATTAACAACTTTCTAGGTCTCCTTTAAAATGTATAACTTGAGCCAACAAAACATAATTACTTTTGCATCTTTCTTGAACAAATAAAATTCCCAAAAGAGGTCACTGAGAACACAGGAATCTTCCTCTAGGTATATATATCCTGGACAGTTCTTTTAGTTCTGGCACTAGAAAATAATAAATATGAATATAGTGTAGCAATACATTGTTATAACATTATAAAATAGACCCAATAATCTTTTAAAAAATATCTCTCCTTATTCCTATTTGCATTACATTACCTTAACTCCCTAAAAAGTTAGTGATTTTATTGAATTATGATCTCAGTTTAACAAGTATTCTCACGAGAGCAGCACAAGAGGAGCATTTAAAAGGAACAAAAATTTCTTTAAAAACAAACATCATTCCATCTGAGACTTGAATATACTGAAGTTCTAGAGTAAGATTTTTCTAAAATTCTTTAGTTTTGCCAAATCATTTAAGCTGCCCAAAAGTTGAATATTAGAAATCCCATGGTCTCACACATACACACACACACACACACACACACACACACACACACACACACACACACACACACACACACACACCATCCTAGTTACAGGTCAGGAATATAGAATTAGTGTTTAATACAGGTAATATTAAACCTTGAATATTAGAAAATTTTGAATATTAGAAATCCCATGGTCTCACACATACACACACACACACACACACACACACACACACACACACACACACACACACCATCCTAGTTACAGGTCAGGAATATAGAATTAGTGTTTAATACAGGTAAGATTTTAAAAAAGTATTAACTAAGTGCATATTATAACAACATAACTATTCCTGCTAACTGATTGAGGTTACTGTTGACTGAGTAGTACTTTACATTCTCTCTAATCCTCATGATGACTCTGCAAACTCAGTATTACTATTTCAATTTTACATAAAAAGAAACTAAAATCATCCTCTAAAATCAGGCTTTTCATTTCAATTTGCCTAAGGTTAATACAGTTGTAGAGTAGTAAAACTGGCATTTGAATCCAAGGTAATTCCAAAGCCTCTACATGATATTGCCTCCCCTAGAGAATACTTACATTTATTTTACATATACTTAGATGAGATTATATTTGTAGTACATTATTTTTTTCCAAGTAATTTACTGGGATTTCTGGTAACTAATCACAGTAAGAACCCTGAAAGTATGTATTGAAGAAAATTCCAGAATGCTTTTTCCAAATTTGGTCTCAATACATTCTTCCTTGTTCTAAATTTTGATCTATGAGAAGTTGCTTCTGGCAGAGAAAGATAAAATGAAATGGCAGTTCTGCACTTCTTGAGTCAAGTGTTTCAGTATTAAGTCAGGTTTAATCTTCAACAGACCCAGGTTTGAGCACTCTATGCTCTTATCACTATCAACAGAAGTTTTTATAGCAGGTCGCTAGAAAACAATAAGAAATAGTAATGAAGTTACCACATAAAACAAAACACTCAGCAACTGTTGCAAAGTTGGAAGGGACTTCAGCAGTCTTCTGGTAGTCTAATACTGGTTTTACAAATGAGAAAACCCAAAGCCAGAGAAGCAACTGGCTGTCCCGGGTCCCCCTGTGATTGATCGAGCTCGTCTGATGCACAGTCCAGGCCTGGGTCTGCCCTGTTAGGCTTCCTCTGAAACTAAACCCTTCATGCTAGAACACCCTCTCTCCCTCCTCACAGTTCTTCCTGGTCCTCTACTCTTTTCCTAGGATCACTATTCCTTAGCCACTCAGGATATTTTGGAGTGATCTCAGACAAGTATTTTACATCCTCTTTATCTTATATTTAATCAGAAATCTTACTTTCACATTTATACCTTCTTTTCCATTCTTATTGCTACCAAACAGGATGGCAACCAACAAGAGAAGAGTTTATTAATAATGAACACAAGCAATATGTTCTGTTATCAGTCATTTAAGAAGACAATAGAGACTATAATTAAACTAGGAAAAATGGATGTCATGATAAAGAAACAAAATGAAATACATATATGACTACAATTATTTAAAAGTTATGTATGTAGTCAAGATAGAAAATACACATAGAAATTTGAAACTAGGAGTTACTTAGTGGTTTTATAGTGGTTAAAGAGCAATAACCTTCACAAAAGCTATATTGGTAGTCTGAATTAATTTTCATTTTATGCTTTTTAAATTTGTATACTTATAAACATAAAATAAGAATCCTGAAGGGTAGAGTCTCTGTACTCTTTATTATACCTCTTACAAGACTAAAGTATTTCAAAATAAGAAGTTTTAGAAACTAAAAAAAGAAAATTCTTACTACTGCATTAAATGACCAATACTTTGAATGACAAAAAATTATTCTTTTAAAAAATCCACATTATGGCATATTCACATAATGATCACATATAATTTCAAATAACACTTTTCAGTATTTCACACTTATAAAATTAAGTAAGTAAATGTTAAAAACCAAGGATTTATTCAAAGAAGCAAGTTTTACATATGTTGTAATATCAGTATATAGTCATATTTCTATATCTTTAGATCCATGTATGTCATCTACTAAAATGTTTGTTTACTAAATGATTCAAGAGCTCTCAAAATCCCTGAACTATTGTTTTCAACTACATTCATTCATTCAGCAAATACTAACTGGGTGTGTAACATGAGCCAGGGCACTATACTTTCATGTGCTGAGGATGGAGCAGTCAACGAGGCAAACAAAATCTTTGCCTTGACATTCTAGTGGAAGCAGACAGACATGAACAGGAAAAGTAAGGGAAGCACACGGGATGGTAGATGGTAATAGGGCGTACAAGAAAAACACAGAGGAGGAGGAGGAACTGTGACGGAGTGGGGGCACTTGTGGTTTTGGATCAATCCTCACTAAGTTGAAATTTCAGTAAAAATCCCAAACTGATGAGGGAATAAGCCATGCAGATGACAGGGAAAGAAGGCTACAGGCAGAGGGAACAGCTGGTACAAATCCTCTGAGGCAAGAATTTGCCTCAAAAGGCAAATTCCAAGAACAGCAAAGAAGCCAGTGTGACTAGAGACAGAGGGAGGGAGGGGAGAAGAGTACTGTATCTGAGCTCTGGGAATAGCATGGGCCCAAAGGATAGAGCTGGGAGGCCACTGCTTGGCCTTTGGCTTTTATTCTGATTGAGATGAGAGGTCAGTGGAGGTTTTCCATCCAAGGAGTGACATAATATGACTTATATTTTAATGTAAGTACTCTACCTGCTGTAATAAGAATGGACTGAAGTAAATCAAGGGCAGAAACAGGCAGACCAATTATAGGAGGCTTTTGCAAGCATATAGACAAGATGTAAAGGTGACATGGATCAGAGATGTAGCACTGGAAATGGTGATCACTGGCTGGATTCTAGATATATGTGAAAGACAGAGAAGAGAACATGGTGACAGAGGTGTGAGAATGTCAGGTGTGGGGTGAAAGTAAACTAGGGATCAAGGATGACACCAATGGTGATTAAAAGAATGCAGGTGCTATTCACTGAGATAGGGGCACTCAGGAGGAAGTGCTGGTGGGGAGGAAGGCAAGGAGCTCAGTTTACTGTATCATATTCTGAGAACACTACATGACTTAAGCAAATGGATGTCATCTAAAGCCATGGCACTGGATGAGGTCACCAAGGGAGTAAATGTGAGAAAGAAAAGAGCTCCAAGTTCCAAATGTTGGAGCATTCCCAATTTAGAGGTTGGAAAATGAGAAAAAATCAGTGAAGGAGATTGAAAGTAGCAGCCGGACAGGCAGGAGGAAGAAATAGCAAAGTGTAGTAAATGAAATCTGTAAGAAAGTGTTCAATGCTGCTGCCAGGCCATGTCAGATGAGGACTGAGAAGTGACCAGGGGTCAGTAACAAGGGCAATTCTGATGGAGTGGTAGGGGTTACAGAGAATGCATTCAGAAAGCACAGACAACTCTTTCAGATATTAGCTATAAATGGAAAGACACAGGGCAGCAACTGGAGGGAGAATTGGGAACAAGAACTTCTTATAAATTGGGAGGAAAAACCAAGCATTATTTGTGTGTTGATGGAAAAGATCAAGTGAAGGAAAAATTAATGATGCAAGAGTGAGAAATCAGAATTGTCCCAATTTTTGAGATCACTAATTATGACATATAATAATTCTCTCTTAATAAGAGTATTTCAGTATTTATCTGTAAGTTAGAATACAGTATCATACACATTAAGAATAATATAATTAAAAAGCCAAATATATTTAACGGTTCCAAAAATAAGTATAAATGTTGAATAAACCAATGAGTTACTTTTTATCAACTCTCCTGACCAACACTTTCATCAGTTAAATGTGTATTTTCTTTGCCTTTATAAAATATATTTTCTTTAGGTAAGTGGTATTGTCAGAAGTAAAGATTTTATTTTTATATTAAATTAAACATAAAGATTATATTTTAATATTTATCAATTGATTTGTATTATGGTTGCTGCATTATACTTAAGGATAAAATCTGATATTCACATAATTCTTTGAAATGGATCACTAAGTCTACATTTTATTCATACTTTTCTAACTCCAGAATGAATACCCAGCATGCAAAACAGATCACCTAATCTAATCAACTTTTCCAGAATTATACAAACATATGCCCAATTTCAAAAATACCTATTCTCTACAGAATAACACATGTAATGAGAAATGCTTAAAAACAGAACTACTTTAAACCAAGGGCTGGCAAAAAAGCCAAGAGCAAGACAGTAGACATTTTAGGTTAAAGGGCCACACATGGTCTCTGTTGCATAGCCTTCTTTCTTCAATCCTAATACCTAACAATCCTATTTTTCTTTTACAATTTTAAAATGCAAAAACAATTCTCAGCTTACGGGACATATAAAAGCAGGTCAAGAACTAGAATTGGCCAATGTGCTGTTTGTTGATTCCTGCTTTAAACAGTTGTAATAAAGGATTAAACATGATCCGGTGAGTCAAATTTTAAGATTAAATTTGGACACTTATTTAAAATGATTTGTATTCTGTAAAAAGGATATATATAATGTATTTGCCCAAAAATAGGAAGAAATTTCCATTTGAAATAGCACAGTCAAAAGCAAGAGCTGGTTCTTTGAGAAAATAAACAAAATAGATAAACCCTAGCCAGACATATCAAGAAAAAAAGAGAGTCCACTCACATAAACAGAATCAGAAATGAGAAAGGAAAAATCACTATGGACACCACAGAAATACAAAGAATTATTAGAGAATACTATGAAAAATTATATGCTAACAAACTGGATAACCTAGAAGAAATGGACAACTTTCTAGAAAAATACAACCTGCCAAGGCTGACCAAGGAAGAAAAAGAAAATCTGAACAGACCAATTACCAGCAACGAAATTGAAGTGGTAATCAAAAACCTACCTAAGACCAAAACTCCTGGACCAGATGGCTTCACCACTGAATTTTATCAAACATTTAGTGAAGACCTAATACCCATTCTCCTTAAAGTTTTCCAAAAAATAGAAGAGGAGGGAATACTTCCAAACTCATTCTATGAGGCTAGCATCACTATAATACCAAAACAAGGCAAAGACACCACAAAAAGAGAAAATTACAGACCAATATCCCTAATGAACATAGATGCAAAAATACTCAACAAAATATTAGCTAACTGAATTCAAAAATATATCACAAAGATCATACACCATGATCAAGTAGGATTTATGCCAGGGATGCAAGGATGGCACAACATTCGAAAATCCATCAAAATCATCCACCACATCAGCATAAAGAAGGACAAAACCACATGATCATTTCCATGGATGCTGAAAAAGCATCTGAAAAAATTCAACATCCATTCATGATAAAAACTCTCAACAAAATGGGTATAGAGGGCAAGTACCTCAACATAATAAAGGCCATATATGACAAACCCACAGCCAACATCATACTGAACAGTGAGAACCTGAAAGCTTATCCTTTAAGATCGGGAATAAAACAAGGATGCCTACTCTCCCCAATTCTATTCAACATAGTACCGGAGGTACTAGCCATGGCAATCAGACAACACAAAGAAATAAAAGGCATCCAGACTGGCAAGGAAAAAGGTAAACTGTCCCTGTTTGCAGATGACATGATATTGTATGTAAAAAACCCTAAAGAATCCACTCCAAAACTACTAGATCTAATATCTGAATTCAGCAAAGTTGCAGGATACAAAATTAATACACAGAAATCTGTGGCATTCCTACACACTAACAATGAACTAGAAGAGAGAGAAATCAGGAAAACAATTCCATTCACAATTGCATGTAAAAGAATAAAATACCTAGGAATAAACCTAACCAAGGAAGTGAAAGATCTATACTCTGAAAACTATAAGACACTCATGAGAGAAATTAAAGAAGATACCAATAAATGGAAACACATCCCATGCTCAAGGATAGGAGGAATTAATGTTGTCAAAATGGCCATCCTGCCTAAAGCAATCTATAGATTCAATGCAATTCCTATCAAAATACCAACAGCATTCTTCAATGAACTAGAGCAAATCATCCTAAAATTCATATGGAACCACAAAAGACCTCAAATAGCCAAAGCAATCCTGAGAAGGAAGAATAAAGCAGGGAGAATTACGCTCCCCAACTTCAAGCTCTACTACAAAGCCACAGTAATCAAGACAATTTGGTACTGGCACAAGAAAAGACCCATAGACCAATGGAACAGACTAGAGAGCCCTGATATAAACCCAACCATATACGGTCAATTAATACATGATAAAGGAGACATGGACATACAATGGGGAAATGACAGCCTCTTCAACAGCTGGTATTGGCATAACTGGACAGCTACATGCAAGAGAATGAAACTGGATTATTGTTTAACCCCATACACAAAAGTAAACTCTAAATTGATTAAACAGTTGAATGTAAGTCATGAAATCATAAAACTCTTAGAAGACAACATAGGCAAACATTTCCTGAATATAAGCATGAGCAACTTCTTCCTGAACCAATCTTCTTGAGAAAGGGAAACAAAAGCAAAAATGAACTCATGGGACTACATCAAACTTAAAAGTTTTTGTATGGCAAAGAACATCATCAACAAAACAAAAAGGCATCCTACAGTATGGGAGAATATATTTGTAAATGACATATCCAACAAGGAGTAAATGACATATAAAGAACTTACACACCTCAACACCCAAAAAGCAAATAACCCGATTAACAAATGGGCAGAGGATATGAAGACAGTTCTCCAAAGAGGAAATTCAGATGGCCAACAGACACATGAAAAGATGCTCCACATCACTAATCATCAGCAAAATGCAAATTAAAACCACAACTGGTATCACCTCACACCAATAAGGATGGCCAGCATTGAAAAGACTAAGAACAACAAATGCTGGCGAGGATGGAAAGGGGAACCCTCCTACACTGCTGGTGGGAATGTAACTAGTTCAACAATTGTGGAAAGCAATATGGAGGTCCCTCAAAAACTCAAAATAGAAATACCATTTGATCCCAGAATCCCACTCCTTGGAATATACCCAAAGAATACAACTTCTCAGATTCAAAAAGACATATGCACCCCTATGTTTATCGCAGCACTTTTTACAATAGCCAAGATATGGAAGCAACCTAAGTGTCCATCAGTAGATGAATGGATAAAGAAGATGTGGTACATACATACAATGGAATACCATTCAGCCATAAGAAAAAAACAAATCCTATCATTTGCAACAACATGGATGGAGCTGGAGGACATTATGCTCAGTGAAATAAGTCAGGCAGAGAAAGAAATGCCAAATGATTTCCCTCATTTGTGGAGTATAACAATGAAGCAAAACTGAAGGAACAAAATGGCAGCAGAGTCAGAGACTCCAAGATTGAACTAGTGGTTACCAAAGGGGAGGGGTGTGGGAGGGCAGGTGGGGAGGGAGGGAGAAGGGGACTGAGGGGTATTATGTTTAGTAGACATGGTGTGGGGGATCATGGGGAGAACAGTGTATCACAGAGAAGGGACATAGTGGATCTCTGGCAACTTGCTGCACTGATGGACAGTGACTACACTGGGGTATGGGTGGGGACTTGATAATATGGGTAAATGTAGTAACCACATTGTTTTTTCATGTGAAACCTTCATAAGAGTGTATATCCATCATACCTTAATAAAAAATTAAAAAAAAAAAAGAAACAGCACAGTCAACAATATGCCTGTATCTAAAAAGATAATACTGAAAGCCATGGAATTCATGAAACAGCCACTATCTCTGATCACATAATCAATCCACTGGATACACTTTTCAGAATTATGTCTTAAATTTTACACCAGTAAACAGTGAGAGAAAAGAAAAGCATTAATACTCTGCTAAACGTAATGGACTCTTCCTCCAGAAAAGATACACATCCAAACTTTTGTCTTAGTTTCAGAGAGATACAGCTGACCCATAAAAGATTCTACCAGGCAAAGATTCTCTGAATTTCAAAGCACAATCACTTCACTTCTTCAGATAATTTCACATAAGGTTTCCAAAAAGATAAAAATCTAAACCATTACCATATGACAAAGAAAGTCTAAGTAATTACCTTATGATAGCATGTAAAGTAAAATTCTTACAGATAATCTAAAAATCAAGACAATAATCCATACTTTTATATCTGATGAATTTTTGAGTAATTCAAAGCTTCTTACAACAGGGTCAAACACTGATGAAACTTTTCTTTCTTCACACACCAGCTTTCTGCTGCAGTCTGCCAGTTTCTCACATGCTATCTTTTTTCTGCCCTAGTTGTTATGGGAGTACCCTTGCTTACCGTGCCCTTGCCATACCTATTCAAATCGTACCTATACACCAGGACCCAAGTTAAATTCTACCACCTCCACCATTTCCTCTCTGATCCATCATAGCCCGTAATTTCTTTCCCTGGTATTCACTGCCTTTTCAACACTATTCAATCAGTTAATCCAACAATAATTTTTATCACACTGTTTTTGTATGTTCTCAGTCTCGCAACTACAGTGCTTGTAACAAAAGCCAGAAATACTCCTTTATATCCTACCTAAGGCTATAGCACTATTATAAATATGAGATATCTTTCATAAGTATATGTTAAATAAATTAATTAACTTCAATGTCTCCTGGAAGTACCGGTTTGATTTCACTATGTAAGTGTTGATTATAGGCGAATATTTGTAAAAGCAAAGGATAACTCCACGGTATGAAATGGAGCATGTAATTTTAAAAACTGTATTACCTGATAACTGACAGAGCCCAACACTAGGTAAAACTCTACAAAGTGAAATCATGATCATGATTGCTTAGTTTTTTTTCATGGGCATGATAAATTGCCTTGATTTTAGTTCAAATTTTGTGGTCTAATCTAGCATTGAGTCATAACCAAGTGGTGTAAACTGCTAAGCCTATTTAGTATTCCACTATGTCCTGTACCTGTTTAATTTAGTGCTATTCCTACTATTCCTCTTCCTATAGAACCCCCCATGGTTACAAACAGTCCCAGGGAGCATGTAAAGTAGGCAAAGTCCTGTGCTCATAGTTCCTATGCCAGCCCCCTGGCATTCCATCCCTTTAAAATCACATGTTTTCATCCTGCTCTCTGACACCCTGGGTTCTCCCTGTGGACCCTGCCTAGTCTTGTGTTCAGGCTACAGGCTGTACCTCATTCTTATCTTTCTGTTCTTTTCCCTACCAAAATTTTATGAATGCTCGTTTCAGTCATTTTAAATCCTACCAAGTAACTAGGTTAACCACTGCATATAAATAAGCTTACTTTAAGATGTGGTTATGGTGCTAATTAAAGGAAAGACTAATGATACAAAACACAATTTTTAATGCATGAAGGCATTACAATGCCTTTCATATCATGAATATAAGAAGGTGCAACTCTGCTTGCATATAAAGTTAGCACTACTTCTGGGTAAATATAGTGTGTGTGGGTATCCATCCATAAGATGTGACAGAACCACTCCTACAAACATTTAGAACAAGAGAATCTGGTAAGACTTACAGGTAAAAAACAGGTAGTGAGAAGAAAGGTAAGATACTCAACT
This sequence comes from Manis pentadactyla, assembly GCF_030020395.1. NCBI lineage: Eukaryota > Metazoa > Chordata > Mammalia > Pholidota > Manidae > Manis > Manis pentadactyla. The sequence continues at coordinate 117,076,479 of NC_080021.1, read as the reverse complement.
TCCCACAGGCAGAGACCTCTTTGTTAGCCCACTATTATTAATGAATGTAAAGTGCATAATAAATAGCTGTTTCAATGTATAAGGCAGACCTGTGCAATGCTTCACAGGTACCTCAGGTATACTGCATATTGAATTCATTATCCCCCTCTAGAACTAAAACTCAAACAATCCATTACTCTCTAGCATTTGGACTTAGTAAAGGGTACCACCATCCATTTCCACCCAGGTCAGAAAACCATGAGTCATCTTTGGTCTCTCTATTCCTCACCCCCTTATCTAATTAAATTCCAGGTCCTGTAAATCATAACTTATAAGCCTTTTCCTAATAGGCCCACTTCCCTATATCCTGATTGCCACCACACTAACTCTATCTCTGTTCCCTCTCTCCCAGTCTTACTGTGAGGCTTACTGACTTCCCATCTTTCCATCTTCTGTAGGTCAGATATGGCAGTCTCAGAAAAATGCAAACCTGTGGTATGTTCATATATGGAACATCATACAACCATTAGAATGACCAGCAACCATGTTATGGATGACTCTCATAATCATAATGTTGTGTCTGCAGCATATATTGTGTGCTCCTATTTATATTAAGAGCAACATAGGTGATACCATCTATGCAGTAAGAAGTCAGGGGAGAGGTCTCCTTGTGGGGTGTGGGGTAAAACTGACTAGAAGGAAAGAGTAGAGGAAACTTCTGGGATGCTGACAATGTTGTTTCTTCATCTAGATGATGGTCACAAAGGTATATTCAGCCTGTGCAAATTCATGGAGCTCTATACTGACAATATGCGCACTTAACTAGCTGTGTATTAGGCTATACTGGCTTAATTAATATGCTAGCTGTGTAACATGATGTTCCATGTCTTTGCACTGCTCTTATGCTAAAGGCCAAAGACCAAATCTCTAAGAATGACTTGAAAGATATTTTACCATGCAGTCTCATCTTTCCCTCTTCCCATATGTCTGGTTTTAAGTGTGTCTTGCTTCTTTCTTCCTTCAGGTCTCTCCCATATGCTTACTCTGCCTTCCTATTTTGTTTAACTCCTAATAAAGCCGCAGGTTCAATAAAAATATCATTTTTGCAAGGCAGTCTTTGATGACGCCCAGATTAGGTCAGAATCCCCTCCTCCTTTCTTTTGCACCACGCCATCATACCTCCTTTGTAGACTGAACTCTGTGGAGCCAGGGAATGTGTTTTATTTACCACTCTATTCTCAGAGTTGTCTATATATTTGATGACTGATTGACCATATTTATTTCCTATACAAGAACATGGCAGGTAGTTGTGGCAGTTTCAAAGTCTAATAATACAGTATAAACAGATTGCTAAAAGAGTTTTTGATGTATGAACTGAAAGGATGTAAGAGTGAAATGCTAAATTGTTTATACACAGAAAAATATAAGTCATGCATTATATGTACACAGAAAGAAGTCACTTTTAGCAGTTCTTAAGTTTGTTTAAAAGTCCTATTTTTAAACAGTAATCTATGGTCATAAAGTTCTGAAATAAAATTGATGATAAATTCCTACTCATCTACGTTCAGATTATTTTTTTACCTGCCATGGAAACCAAGGCTTCACCACTGATTTAGTGAATTGAGTGAGTAGGTCAACTGATTGTCTCAGTTTCTTTGAATGCAAAGAGCCATTTAACATCTGTCTACCTCAACTTAAAAAAAAACCTTTTTCTAAATATTTACAATTGTTCATGAGATAAATTTAAGCTTTTCTATTTTACGCAAAAAATAATCTGATGAATGGAAAGTAAAAATATAACTTTTTATTTGTTAGAATTACCTATAGACATAGGTGGCCTATTGAATGGCATTCACACACTGTTCTTCCTGGATAAAAAGCAAATTCTGGCTCACTTAAACTTTTATCGTCACAGGCAGAAGAGCATGAGTGATAACCACCTTGAGTGATAATGCCCAAATGAGAAAAAAACTCAAACTATATTTCAGAAATCAATGCCATCTTCTATCATGAGCTTTCTACTACACATTTTAGAATTTTTAATTATAATTAAATTTAAATGAGAAATACAGGTAGTAACCTAAGTTGTCTGATTTTGTTCTATTCCTTTTGGGAAATAATTGCTTTCTGTGTATCATCCCTCAAATTTCTTTTTATTCTAACATACAATTAATGTATTAAATCTTGAATTAGTCAGACTTTACTGGCTAGTACTTGGAAAATAAAAGAAAAAGAAAAAATGATACTTCCTTTATTTTGAGAAAGAAGTATTAGTTTCTTTAATTAATGTAGGAGTTACTTATCATTTCTAAAGTACTAATGTAATATTAAAAGCATCTTATGATAAAATATGACAATCATGGAATCGATCATGGAAAACAGTAAATATTTTGATTAAAAATTAAAAATTAAAATATTCGATCATGGAAAAAGAACTTGAAGAATCAATAGTCTACTACAGAATTTTTAACTAGGGTTTAGAACCAGAAGGAGTCCCAACAATGCTTAGTGTGATGTTTATTAAGGCAATTAACTGCTTTTTTAATTCTCTGGAAATAACAAAAATATTATTTACATATTTTCTTGAGTTTTAGTTCTTCTCTTTAAAGAAAGGATTTGAAAAGAGGAAAACAGGATTTAAATTATAATATTTATTTTTCTTTAATCTATCTTCAAGAATTTATTCTACAGTCTCATACTTTATGGAGGGGATATTTTTACATAACAACTGGTAACAATTCTAGTCAAAGGGCAGAACAGAAGAAACTATTAGCAAACCAACTGCTCCCATTTAGGCTGGTCTTCTCAAGTATAATTCTAGTAAAAGCTTTCTTCTTTAAAAATAAAAACAATGTTTTTTAGAAATAAACTTCAGTTTTTATAAGTATTACATTTAAAATGAATGAAGACAACTTACATCCTATGAAATTCAGTTTATCAGTAAAGTGATAATATTAGACTAGATTATCAGTTGTTAAAGTTTTTGTTATAAAATCCTTCAAGAATATGATGAAAATTATGGACACTCTTCACAGAAAAAACACAAACATGCAAAACTTCGTTACAATTTCAGCAGATTCATAGACCCTCCGAAGCTCATCCAAACATCACTGGGTAAAAAGGGAGCTAGATTATGTTTAAGGTATTTTGTAGCTTTAAATTTTGGATTCAGAAATAAGGTTTCCTTAAGGAAAAGGAGTCAGTTTTGAGAATAAAAGTGAAAACCCAAACACAATTCATTAATTTACTGACTGCTGTTAAAGATATTAGCTTGGAAAGGCTGAACACCTTTTCTATATATAGATGTAGGTGTTAATTTGACAAAATAATTCAAACTTTAGACATTAGAAGTTAGGCAAATAAGATTCTTATATAAACCTAGGATATTTCTTGACATGGAAATGTGTGATATTCACAGCTTTCAAATGATAGTAAGTTGTCTCCTCCAAACCCAACCCTGCCACCAGGTTTAATTCATTCTTAGAGTGAGGAAGAAAAATATTATATAGTGTTGGCTGTATTTGAGATCTTTCAGGTGATTGTTTTGGGGGAAGGGGAATATTTTCAGAACCTTAAATTTCTTATTTAAAAATAAACGTTGGATCACTGCAAAAAAAAACAAAAAGAAAAAGAAAACTTACCTGTAATTCTTGTTCTCTGAAGGAAATGCAGTAATTATAAACTATCCACACTCTTGGGTACATTCTCCTAAGCGTGAATGGATTTGGAATGCACCATAGCTTAAAGGGAATGGCTAAACTGCCAGACTGCACTGGCAGTTACGTCTACCTGCCTGGCTGGCAACACAGCAGAGCTGTCACCTATGGTCATTCACCTCACGAAGGCAAGTTAAGTGTTCCCCCTGAGAGAGAGCATGGACCTGGTGTAAGTACTGTCCTTAGAGAACACGAATTATAAATGGTTTCTTCTCTAGACCCGAAGGGGGATGGGTCTGCTACTAAAGAAGTTGTTATATGCATCAAAAACGGCGCTAAAATTCAAACATCATAAAATGTTAAGAGGGTAAGAATGGAAAGCTGTTCCTCTGTGAAGGAAGCCCTTGGGAGGAAAGATAAATATGGTATAAAACTAACTGGCTGTTGACTGGGTCAGTATCCAGTGGTCAAAACCAGAGCAGAGAATTACAAGTACTTAAATACTTGTAAAGTAAGCCTTATCCTTCCATTTAGCAGCCTAGTATTTTGTGTTAGTGCTTGTCACCCTGAGGGTTTTGTGTCAGCTGCCATGGTAAGTAAGCAATGGTAGGAAAATGACTTGTGGCAGGACCCAGAAAGCCACTGAGTTCATCACCATGGGTGAATTGTTTTTCATAAGATGTGATACTAGAAATGTGCTATTAGGAAATTTGTATTTTATAAACTCAAATAACTAACTATTCAATTTATAAAATTTCATAAACCTTATAGTTTAATGTAATAGTTTAGATTTAAAATGTATAAATAAGTAAGGATTGAGTTCCCATCATGTAAGCCCCTTTTCTGTCTTAAACCTCCTGGAGGCTTAGGAAGAAATGGACTACAGATAATTTCTGGTTTGCATTCTGGTTTTCAGAGGGTTATTGAAATCCCCTGCAGAGGAATAGATTCTCTATCCTATAGTCCTACAAGTTTCTAGGTGGCCTGATGAGATCTTCCATTCAGTTAAACGAAGGGAGGCACCACCAGATAAAATATAGGATACCCAGTTCAGTTTGCATTTCAGATAAACATGTGTTTTCTAAGTATGTCCCAAATATAGCATGGGACGTAATTACACTCAACCATTACCTGTTATTTACCTGAAATTCAAATTAAACTGGTTATGTTATGTTTTTGTTTTTGCTTTGGTCTTCTGCTAACTAGACACTAAACCAGGGGAATTTACAGGGTTACCTCAATGGAGTCTAGCAACAAGGATGCTAAAACGCGAGCTCCACCTCTAGTCTCGAGCTGCACTGTCTAACATGGTATCTCCTGGCCACTTACTGAACACTTGAAATGTGGCTTTTCTGTACATGTAAGATTTTGATTGCTTAATATGACAAAAAAGTAAAGCATCTCATAAATTTTCATACTGATTACATATTGAAGTAATATATAAGATATATTAGGTTAAATTAAATGTGATTAGAATTAATTCTACTTGTTTCTTTTAATTTTTTTAATGTGGCTCCCAAAAAAACCCCTTAAAATTACATATGTAGTTTGTATTTGTGGTTATATTTTACCTAGACAGTTGGCTCCAAGAGGAGGGCTGGGCTAGAATTTCCTTGTTTTCCTTCTCTAAAAAATCAATACTGGTAAACATAAACATAGGGCTGGTCCTCTCACCTCTTTCTAGACCAACGGAACTAAACTTCTGGCAGGGACTGTTCCATGCTTTGGCTATGACCCTTAAAAAAAAAAAATCAAAACATAGTATCCAAATACTAGTAAAGACAAGTCAAAAACCTGATCTTGGACAAATCATTCTTATATAATTAAAAAGAAGAAATAAATACTCGTATCTATAATGTGTGTATGATTAAATATGTGTATGTGTATATAAATATAAAATCTGCTAGTACCAATGGATTGTGTTTTCACTCCTATATATTATCAAAATCAAAGAACAATATTTAGTTGCCTAATATGAATCAAGGTGATATAAGTTATTAATAAGAACTGTTCACAAAAGACCTTAATATGGATATTTCAGATACAGAAGGCATGGTTTCAGTGGTCTTCATTTATATATTCATGTTATGTATGTAATTTGAAATTAGAACACTAGTTCTAGAATGGTGAAGTGAATTTTTCTTTTTATAAAATATGTTGCCAATGCTATTGTAAGACAAAGATCATTTTAAAAAAGATGGTGGAGGTCTTTTTAGATTTAAAACATTTCAGTTATAATAAAGCTTTAGGTAAGAATTAATAACCTGTTTAATTATTCTTATATCCCACCTTACTTTCAGTAGTTTTGGCTTTTAATTCAAATCTTTTTCCCAGCTGGCCAAAGAGTTAATTCATTCATCCATTCTGTTCCATGCTATCATAAAGTACCTAAATGCTCTCTCACAAACAAAAATTTGAAGAAAATTATATAGAGAAATTATCTCCAAATACTCAGTAATCTCTATTTCTTCACTATTATAACCTCTATCATACTTCCTTTGAAGATTTAAACCTTTTAAAGCTGCCTTCAGTTACAATAAGCTAGACTAACTCCTTGACTCTTCACAAAAAAAGTAAATTGGTTCTCAAGGTTTTTTCAAAAAAGGTCTCAGTTGTATTTATCATTCTAACAGTAAACACAAAGGGGTTTCTCCTCCTCAATATCTTTTATTATGCAGAGACAGGAAGAACAATTGTTTTGAAAAGACAATAAAATCTGCCATAATCAAAGATAGGGCTAACAGACAAAAATCAGCAGATTTCTCCCAAATTTAATGGTTTATAAAAAGTTCACACCTTTTTGAATTAAAGTTTCCAAGATCACTGTAAGAGCTTTAAGAAAAAAAAGGTGACTAAAACTGGAAATGGACAGATTTAATTTCTTCATCACCACTTTAAGTACTCATTGTCAATACCCCAGTATCTTGGTGATTATAATTTGAAACATTTTGTTAGAAATTTGGTTTCTTGGTGGCAGCCAGAGTTATTCCTCTCTAATACTAACCTACTTTTTATCTTGACATTTTCAAAATCAACATGCCCCTGTTCTTCTCCATAGCCAAATGACAATTTAATTTAGGATTGGTCATTTTGAGAGGTGTCAATACATTGTACAAATAGAGAAACAAGGTTTTCTAACAAAGTTCAGAAGTAGAGGTGAGACACTAGCTTGCTTATCCTTCACAAAGTTTCCCTTTATGGAATCAATGGGTATTTCTTCATTTCCTGAAGACAGGAAAAAGTTGTAAGATAGGAAAAAAAACTGATTTTAAGTGATATTTTTCAATTAGGATCTGACATAAATTCTATGATTATTCCTATTAAAGAGAAGGCCTTTGCTTCCATGCTTTCTGAAGTTTAATACAGATTGAAAAATCATTTGAGGGACTTTTTCTGAAGTATAGGTAAGAGACAGCTTCAAAAAGATCATGAAAAAAACAACTCTTCACAGCTGGTTAACCAGACTGTTTAAAGGCTGTCATTGTTTCAAAATTCTTAAATGCAAATCTCAAGACATCCAAGAAATGTTCTTGATGAGGGATCAACCACAGCAGTTATGAAACTGATTTGGATGCAGACTGAAGTGGAAGACAAGTTTTACTATCATTGGGATTAAAAAAACCAAACAAAATAAAATACACAACACCCATACATCTCTAGGACATGCTTTACTTCTGAACAATGGAAACCATCTCTTGTGTGTGGTGTCCTGCCCATATGTGGCTGCCTAGGCATCCCTTCCTTGAGAAAGTCTGATGGTCTCAAACCCTCAATGGAGCATTCCAAAACCAGACCTGCCCAGGAGTGTGGGCCCATGAGTGTGCACTCACTACACAGTGCTTACCTTTAGAGAACAAGGTGCTTGACACACACTGATGGAGTTCTCACACCCCACACCTCCAAGAACACTGAAAAAGATCTGCAGATCTTTCTTGGTGCAGGAGGGACCTCTTTTTAATCTTCTTGTGGTGGAAGTTAAAAGATTTTCCTAAAGGGGGGAAGAGAAGAGTAAAATATTATACTGAGATTATGCCATGTGGTTCAAGTTTATCTATTTGTATTACAAAATACAGGTTGGGAAGAAAATAAATTACATAAAGTCATGAGTATTCCCCAAATCACATTCTCTTCTTTTGAAAAAAGTATCTTCCCTAAAGAATATTTGCTGCTTCAATTATTACTTCTTAAACCCATAACTTTAAGCAACTAGTTCAACTTCTACCCCGGCACTAAACTACTGGTTGGGAAGTTGAGAAAAATATGAGAAAGTTCTGGGTTGCCAAATGATTACACTTGTAAATTCATTTAAAAAATATTAGTAAAGCTAAACTCATTGAAAAGCAATGAGTTAAATAGAGCTAGAAGAAATTTTGTCCTGCCTCTATATCTCTATTATATTTCCAAATAATGACATACACAGTTCCTGACAACTAACAGAAAAGCAGCCCTTTGAATCGTGTTAAATGCCAAAGAATCATATATGAAGCAATCTACTAGAATGTAAGCTCCCACAGGAAAAAGGTTTGGGGTTTTTGTTTTTATTTTTACATTGACTATCTGAAGAACTTTAAATAGTTCCTGGCACTTAGTAGAAGTAAAAATATTTGATAAATAGAATATTAACCAGTTAGTCAATATTCCCAAGGTTGAAACTTGCATAAAATGAAACAATTAGAAGCCTTCAAATGTTCTGAAAAGCCTGAAAATGTGTTATATAAATATATTAAGAACATCAACCTCTGAGCACATGCAACTTAGGAATTCAATGGTTTTAAATGTTATAGTGTAATGCATTTATGAGAAAATGCTGTAAATAAAATTACAACCTGAACTTCTGAAAAGGAATAGAATACTTTGGTACGATCAGGAAATCTGTACCTTAAAATGTATTACACACTGTGCCTTAAAAATAATTACCAATACATTACATACAAAATATAAGAATAAGAATATTAATATAGATAAAAAGGAACATGCCTTAATACTTTAGTATTAACAATTTTTCATCTTTTGAAGAGTAGGCCTACATAAATGAAGTGATAAATGTTTATCTACATCTAAAATTCTGCATTAATAAAGTAAATCATTACCATATTAAACTGAAATCAGAAGATGCCATTCTATCAGTTTGATTTTCATACAGTAAATATGTACACAATGTTTAAACAAGAAATACTATTTTCATTTGTTTTTCTGTAACTTCTGAGTTATCAATAAAAACAGATCTTGATTTCCTTCAAGTGCTTTCTCTCTCTCTAAATTTGATATATTAGGGAGAAAAAGAAAAAATGCAGAAATTGGTAACAGATAAATCAATCATACTGATAACGAACTGAATATATATATTTTAACCCAAAATGCAAGGCCATTAGAATCAGAAGAACTATTATGAAATACTTGATTCTATTTGACCCTCAATTCCACAATTGTAGAATTGGATCTCAAAACAAACCAGACAATTGCACAGGGAGCATTTTTCAGGGTAGAGGCAACTAGTTAATGTACAGCCAAAACCACAATATGAAAATAGGTAGTAAATCTAGGATTTATGTTTACACTGTATCTTTAAAACAATGCTTTAGCTGACAGATAATGCCTTAATTATGTAAAAAGCTTTCCATTTCTCAGATAATTCAAATCTTTTATCAGGAATCAGGCTTAAATATGAAAAAGGAGGAAATTTTAAAACAAAACTTTAGCAGCTCACTTAATTTAAAACAATTTCCTATTTTGGACATCTTGCAAGCCTTTGGAATTAACTTTGGGGGGAAGGGATGAAAACAGTTACAAAGAACTAAGTGCAACAATAACACCAAAAGGAGTTTAAAACGGGTAAGAAAAATAACAAAGTTGGAAATTTTGCTGAAATGAAAAGATTGTGCTAGCTGGCTGAATCCTCAAGGCCCAGGAGGGAAAAAAAAAGAGGAAATTAGTTCCCTTGAGAGAGGCACTGACTACGAACTCCTTTAAAAATATTGCTCACAATGGTGGATAATGTATCTTTTGCCTCATTTCTAGTAGCAGGAGGGATGAAGTCTTAATTTACCACATTCGGAGACTTGGTGCTCAATTTTTACTTTCACTTGGAAACATAAACTACACTAATGACTTATTTAACTTCCTTACAAAACTTCCCTGGGCAATCTACTTTTCTCTTTTTCATCTTGACCAATGTTTTTCACTCTCTCTGCAGTGAAGAACAGGTTTTATCTCCTTTGTGGACCGATGCTCATGGTCTACTGCTCCTAATACTTGGCTCATACCACACAGAACTCTCCAGGCGGCTTCATTAATAGCCAACCAGTCTATCCTTCAGTGAACTACTAAGATAGCTGCTGTGCTTGTATGAACGAATATAGCAGAAATATCACACTGTTTATAAGAGTTCCTGAAACAGAGTAAGCATGTAGTCATGGCTTGGTGTAACCAGGACGAGTCTGCTGCCCATATTTTATGGAATGCTGATCTGGCTTACAAGGGTAGGGCCTTATGATCCTGTTCCTTACACTTTTTCACTAAATCCATTTTCCAGTTTTAACTCATTTGTGCCCTCAGAAATTACTGACTAATAAATTATCAATGACTTGTTCCAGTATATTCCTTTTATCAGTTCTTTCTGCAGCACCATACAATGGAACTTCCTGCAGTGGTAGAAATGTTCTATATCAGCTCTGTTCAGACAGTAAACATTAGCAATGTGTGGCTACTGAGCACTTGAAATGTGGCTGGTGTGACTGAGGGATGGAATTTTTAATTTCACCTAATTTAATTTAAATTTAAATTGCTAGTGGCTCCCATACTGAGCAGCAGAGCACTGGAGTGCTGCATGATTTTCAAGAATACCTGATTACTGTAATACTGCAAGATTACTTGATCTTTTAACTAGCATTTCTTCACAATCACCACCTAAATATTTTAATTGCGAATATCACTTTCCATATATACATACAGGTATTTACATACTTGCAATCACAGCATATAAACTTATTTGCACTTAAACCTGACATTTCTCCATATTTCTAGACCTGCACTTCCCAATACTGTGGCCACTAGCCCTACGTGAGTATTTAAATTTAAAAACTGTTAAATAAGATAAAAAATTCAGTTCTTCAGTTGCCCTAGCCACATTTCGAATTCTCATTAGTCACATGTGGCTAATGGCTACCACATGGGACAGTGCAAATTATAGACTATTTCCATCAACAAAGAAAGTTCTATTGGACAGTTGTTCTAGAGTCTTCAAAAATAATCATTTAAAGACAATATAACATTTTACATTAATGTGCTATAATTAGTCTCTAAATTGGGCATTTTTCTATATATATAGCTTATAATTAGCCCAATATTTATTTCCTAACTTTTTGTGAGTGAAATATCTGAACATTACTGTGACTCTCAACATATGTTCCTATATTACTTATCCAAGAGTATGGCATCACTGCACCTCTTGCCAATATTAGATTTCTTTTTTAAAAGTTTAGCTCCTTGAAACCAATATAATACTGTATATCAACTTTATCCCAATAAAAAAGATATACCTCTTTTAAAACAATGAAAAAACTGTGTAAAGTCATTTTAATTTGTAATTTTGTGATAAGTGCATGGGTATTTTTCATTGTATTTCCTTATTGTCTATATTTTCATATTCTTAATGTCACATTTTTTCTCATTTCTATATTAGAATCTTGATGTCTAAATCAACATATTGTACAATCATATAAAATTATTATAGCTATTATCATTTTCTTCATTACTTTTGATGCAGATATTTTCAGTCTTCTCTGATTCTTTTAATTATAATATTTTGATCTAACAAATCTTTTTACTATTGAAGTACATCTTTACACTGGTGAGTTATACTAATACTTCAAATATGATATGTAAAGGTATTTTCTATGTTCCTTTTTCTTTTTAACTCCTATTGTTGTATAAAGTATGCATGAAAATACTGTTTTGTCTAATCAGTTTTACAGTTATACCACGGAATACCACTAATACCATTGAATGAATCTCTTATAAGTGGCCTCTCCTACAGAAAAGAGTATTTTATCATATATAAAGTTCTATGTAGATGGGACTAATTTGGGATTCCTCATAATTCTCTAGTAATCTGTTTTACAAGATGGAAAAAGTTTACTTATCAGAATTGTTTTTAAGAAGGCAACTATTACTCTAGGAATGTATGAGTAGGAGGGCATGGATGTAGACAGTCATGTTTTGCTCAGAGGCCAAAAAAAAAATTTGTTGGTTCTAACACCTGCTCAGTTTCTAGACTCACAAAATGCTAAACTTTTTGAATTAATAAAGGAGCTGATTTCACATCCTGTATTGAAATCAGGGTGACTTGTAAGCAGAGGCAAGAAACATGAAGTTGTAAGTGAGGCACAGGAACCTGTGTTAAGTCGCAGGATGAAGGGGATTTCTCTTCACTCTCATTGACCAGGAAGTCAGGGGCTCAAGGAAAATTTATATTTAAATGTCCAAGAGGCAGAGAGGTCTCTTCTACTATCTGGGCTATACACCTGCATCATTCCACTGTTTTAGACACTTGCTTTAAAAAATTTCTGATATATCATAAGGCAAGGCTTCCCCTCACTGTAGAATCACTATACAGTAAAATAAATCACTAGTAATTTTGAAAGTTAGAAATCTAAACCTAAAAATCTATAAATTACTTATAGTTAAGTAATCTGCCAATATTCTCATGATTCAGAAAGATTTCATGTATCTGATCTTAAAATATTTTCAAAAAGTTAACAGATTCTAAAATTCTATATCTTTCTCAAATTTATTGCTATGTTTTATATTTTATATGTTATAATTCTGAATGGGGTTTTTTCCATTATTTTTTCAGCTGGTATAAAGATACAGTATATATATATAGCACTTTATTAAATTTTTGTTTATAAATCTTGTTAAAGATTTTCCTAATCAATCATGTCATCAAAAAATGAAATACTTTGGCTTTATTTCTTCTTTAGCTTCTGTTCATTAACAATTAAATAATAGAATCAGTGGTGATTGTTGAACAAACTAATGATAAAAATGATGATTTATCTCACTACTGAATATCAATTTATGATTCTAGCAGTATAATATCGTTCTCACCTATGCTATGATTCTGTTGGGTGATTCTCTTCAGCTTGCTGACTTAGTGAAGTATTCTACTCATTAAAGCTCAGTTCATCAGCCATGACTCATTACAAAGCAGTGTTTTCTGACCAGGCAGAACCAGGAAAAGGTCCCCTGCTCCTATATGATCAACACTGGAATATGTTGACTAAAGAAAGTTATCCTCATACTGACAATGTTCATTAAAGTCAAATAAGAAATATCTTTAGTCTATAAAACTCCTACAATTACATGAGTCCTTAAGTTCTATATGCTCCTTGTATCTAAAGTTACTCATGGATATTAAATTAGGTATTTAAGAGATGATATTAAAGTACCAGGTTTCTTTCTAGGATGAACTGCCTCAGAGAAATAAAAAACCTATTATTTATAACAAATTTCTTCTTTACAGAAAAATTTCCAATAGTAAATGTGGAAAGGGTGACAGATTAAAAAATTCATTATCTTGCAAACCCTAATGATAGAACTGATTCAGAGAACAATCAGTAAGGGTGAGACTCTTGAGAGGACAGGTTGATGGAAAACTCTCAGTGGAGAGATCAGGCTGTCACCACTGACCAATTCTAGCACCACTAGGAGTGTGACAAGCAGACATATGCTTCCTGATGTGATGCGCTATGAAAGAAAAGCCCAATATATGAAGTATTCCTGTCCATCCTCCCCCCAAATCAAAGCTGAACCTGAACATAATTAAGTATTTTAAGCTAACTTCTGATTTCCAGGAAATTTAGATAGAGTTAGAGAATTACATTAACTGGGGAAACCAAGGAAGTCCAGAATGGAGATATTCTTTGGGATAGTTTACCCAGTTTCTATATAAAGTCATGAACAACAAGGAAAGGAAGAGGAAAAGAAGGGAAAGAGAGGAGAGATGGAAGAGGGAGGAGGAGGTTAATAGGTAGTGGGAAAAAAAGACATTTTAGTTATTGAACAGTCCTAACAACCAAAAGCTATATGGATCTTGTTTGGATTCTGCATGAACAACCTTAATGTAAAGTGACATTTTTTAATCAAAAGCAGGAAAACTGAATAGGGAGATAATATCAGGTGATAGATAATTATTGCTAATTTTGTTTGATGTGATAAAGGTATTATGAGTACATTAACAAAAATATCTTTTTTTAAAAAAGAGATGCATACTAAGAATGTAGGAGTACAACAGTTAAGAAAAAGGGAGAAAGTAGATGAAACTGTTAAATCTGGGCCATAGATATAGGGAGTTTATTACACTAGTCACTCTTTAGTATATATTTGTATTTTTTCACAATAATTTTTAAGAATTCAGACCTCTAGAATATCATCTACTAAGCCAAATACATTTAGTGTAAGAAAAATAGATTATTTACTACCCTACTGTATACCAAGCCTTCATAACTCACACTGAGCAAGGATGCAATAGCCATGACAGACTGCTCTGATTGGCATAGGTATGCCTACGTCTTAGAAGATTCATTTAAGAATTAAATTTGACTTGCATATATTGTTACTGTGTTCATGTTATTTGTAGAGAAAAAAGTTGTAAATTCTAGTCCAACAGTACTTTAGGAAACAAAATTTTCAGAAAAATAAAATAACCTGTACCCCACAAAACAAAGAAAGCTATAATTTGCAAGGCACCCTGAACCAATGCAAAATAGATTATTTTGAAATCCTCTTACTTTCTTCATTGCTAATACTCATGCTGCCTTCTGATTTTAATGGTGCAAATTACTTAGACTTCAGTACTTTTAAAAATTGTTCCATGATTCAAATGACTCCTTCTTTAACCAACTGATAATCCCTTCTCTGAATTAGACTGATTGTTCTCAGCTAAGTAATAGGAGGTGGTGTATTACAGCCTCACTGTGGTGAGTATAAAATAGTGCAATATTTTATATTTAGTAAGTTCTCAGGTATTCAAGGGAATGACAGATAAAAGTTTAACATCCACAGAGGTATCCGGATTTATATGTTCCTCTTAAAAAGTTTAATGAATTTATAATGGGTACAAGTAATGACAGAAATTCATTTAGACCTGAGATACTTCCATGCACCCCCTCATGTATTCCACCATTGGCACCCCCCACCAAAGAGCGGCAGCCAGCACCTAACCCTCCCTTATAAAAAGTATGCTACAGCATTAGGTGGGGTCATCTACTTGTCCCATTTTCATAACTATTACAGAGGTTATTGTTGCTGGCTCTTACTTTTGAGCATACTAATATTGCTTAATGATGTATAAAATTTTTTTCCATGAAATATCACAGTAAGCAAATCCTTCATAATTTTTTATTCATTTTTTCTTAATAAACTTGTTTTTCACATAATTGCATGTTAATATTTCCTCCAAATACTTCGTAAATTATATATTACTTATATAAATTATGTAAACAAATTAATCGTGTAATTTATACATGAATGTATATAATTATATGATGTATTAATTGTACATTGTATAATGTAACTATCTTACAGAAAATGTGTTTTCTAATAAGTAGTGCTACATATGATTAAGTTTACGAATATTACAAATATAATGTAGATTACGGGAAAGAATACTTTGTTCAGGTTTCTGCAGGAAAAAACATTTAATATCAAGAGTCATTTTCTTCCCAAACTTACTCTAAAATAGTTTGGGTTTATCTTCTGTGGAGTAAATAAAAGATCTTTCCTTTCTTAGGCAAGGAGGATGAGTTCCTTGATGTCTGCGATAGACTGAGTCTTGGGTCAGATACTGAGATAACCTTGATCCTGGAGATGCCTTTAAGGGACTGCTATATGTCACTGATGAAGAGGCCCCAGAGCTCAGGTGAGAATCACTGACACCTTGTTGAGCAGTAATAAAGACAACAGTTCTTTGTGGTGTAGTATCTATATGTTTAAAGCACTATTCTGAAATTATTAAATTGGCCCATCTTGGTGAATCAGTTGGACATTTTTGACGTGAGGAAATCCTTATCATTGTTGTTATTGCTGCTGTTAGCACAACTTCCTTTAACAGTATGCACTAGATGCTGTTCTAGGCATTTTATATGTATCAACTCATTTATTTTTCTCTAAGTTACATACTCTTACTCTCCTCATTTTAAAGATGAAAAGAAAGAGAAGCACAGAGGAGTTATACAACTTTCCTAAAATTGCAAAGCTTGTGTTAGAGTTAATACTCCAGCCCAACTACTTTGACTTTAGAGCCCAACCTTTTCACCACTACAACTCAGAAATGTTTAATGTAAAACTGCTTCATACAATTTTATTAAATGATTTGTATACTGTGTAAATGATATGCACTGAGTTAATTCTGCTCAGTCACATTTCTTAGTACCTCAGAAACTTGAAGATCCATAGCAGTTTCTTCTTTAAAATAAGCTATACAAAAACCAAGACTATTTCAGCCTCTACTAATTTCTAAGATTCATCCTCAAAGAACTTTTGTTCAATTTTTATGTCAAAACGTATAACGTCATTTTATGAGGAAAGTAATCATATTAAAAGATTAGCATACTACAGATCAATTCTCAAGGTATCCTTAAGAACTGTTTTGTTTTTATGATGTCATAAGCCACTGTACTTTACTGTAATTATGTGTCTAATGACCATCTTCTCTGACAGACTATATACTAGGGGGGTCGTATCAGTCGTATTCATGACTGTGCCTCTACTACCACATGCAGTACCTGGCAGACAGCAAGTCGTCAATGAGAATTCGAAGAATGAATGAATGGGATTTGCTTTTTTATCTCTAAGTTTATTTAGTAAAGATCCCATTATAAGTAATAGCTTAATATTGCTAGTAACATCAATTTAATGTAAGATTTTATATATTTATATCATTTTATGAATATATTAATTATAAGATGTGCCATACATTTCCTTCAAATAATCTTTGTGATTTATGTCAGCAAGAATTCCTTCTTTAAGAGAAACTTCTTTTATAGAATCTTAAAAGAATGGATCTTAGGAGGCATTCCATATATTTTCCAGATTTAAAAGGTTCTTTCTTATACTGAACTGAAAACATTCTTTTCCTTTCCAGAACTATACACAATAACTTTTATTAAAATTTTCCTTTCTTAAATTTCCAATTCTATGCCAGTATCAATCACCATTTTTTTTTACAATAATAGCCCCCAAACTCAAAACAGAAGCCATTATATTATAATGACACACCCAATCAGATACTGCATTGTCTGCTATAGTGAAAAGTTATATGGCTAAAAATTGATGGCTATTAGTAGACCTCTGTTTGCTTAGTAGAAGGGTCATTTTTCATTCACTTCAGTGAAAAAAAATGCTACTAGCACCTTTCATCTGTGATGTTTACAAATCTATGTGTTTTAAATATTTTTGTGTGGCTAAATGCCCAAATCTCCACTTTACATCATGGACCAAAGTTAAATGCACAGAAGCAAAAATAGCCATAAAAAAAAAATGGAATGTCATGGGCACTGCAAGGCATGTTACCCAGCAAGGAACATTTCCCTCTAGACACCCCTAGGAAGTACAGGAAGGAGATCTTTCTCCCAGCATTGGCAGGTGGAATTGCCTAGGTATTTAAGCAAAGAGCTTCAAATTAGAATCCTTAAAAACTGAGGTTGTTGACCTTGTTTTGAGGATACCCAGGAAAAGCTAAATTTAAAAGTCACTGCAGAGATTAAATTCAACATAATAATTTTGAGGAAAAAGCTAACAGTTGACTTAATTTGGATTTTTGCCATTTGTAAAATATTTATATTTATTTAATGTTTTAAATAGCTTACACATTTTAGTAGTAAATTAGGGAAAAATCATTTCTATTATAAAATTAATCTTTTTTGATTTTCATTTCATACTATTTTGTATGTCTTCAATGTTTTTAAAAATGTTGACACATCTAACATAATTTTTCAAACATTACTAGTGTCCTTCCCTTAGATGAGATTTTGTGTCTCATAGAAGAAGTGCAAACATTTGAGCATCCAAATGCTCTCTCAATTTTTAAAATGTATAATAAATGTATATTTATAAGTGTATGTTTTAGAATATACATATTAAAAAATATATATTTTAGAATAAATTTTTTTTAAGTCTTATACTATTTTCTTTCAAAAAGAGATAGATGTTATACTCCCATTAAAACATGTCTGCATGTAACAATTCAATGATATTAAATAAGTGATACATAAATCCCATACTGGCTTTATACCAGAAAGGAATAGTTGCTAAGGAGGGGACCGTTATTTCATGGTGGACATTCTTTAATTAACTTAAATTCAATTAAAAAAATTGGGTTCTACATTCATAGCATTCAATCCTGAAATGTTAAAGGATATTTTAAGAATTCTCTCCCATAAGGGAAATTCTCACATGGTACTGCTACTTTGACAAGGCTTTGTTGTCAATTATTAAGAAATCTAAGAAAACAGAATAGCAGCATAAAAAATGTATTTCTCCATGGTCAGGACTTAGTCTTTCTACACACCTTGCTTAGATGATATTCATTTACTAGAATTATAAACTTAGAAAATTCAAACACAAGTTATTAATTCACTTTAAGAATGGGTGAGTTCTGTGCTTTATTTACACACCAACCACATTGCTTTAATCTCACAGCAACTTATACCTTTCCACAGTACTGGTTCCAGTTGCAATTTTACATTTCTCTGTGTAACTTTATCTACTCAGTAATTACCATCTACACTGCAAGTTCAAGAGCAGACAGGAAGTATATCTGTTTTAAGTTGCAGCATTTTATTCTCAGCACGTAGCTGAATGGGTGACCCATAGAAGACAGTCTATAAAAATCTGAATTACTAGATAGACAGATTGAAGGACAGATGTTGCTGTATAGAGCACTCAGTTCAGTGCCAATGTTTTGATGCTCACATGATGACAGATGCTGTGTTAGGAGCTTGTCATGTGATATTCCTGATACATTTATTATTTATATTAAGCTCTAGGAAATGGTTAAGAACATGATAACATTCAATTAACATCATTTTGACATCTCTAACTGAGCAAGAAAAATTATTCAAACCATGCCAATCTCGAAAATTAAGTTTGACAACAGAATTATAGTCTATTATTAATACTGACCTTCATCACCCATTACCTAGCTATCACCAAGCTATTACGTCCATGGAGACACTAGAACTAGCTCTGAGAAACACAAACTTTATAGAGTTCAACCTTTTAACTATTACTTCCACTCCCTTCCAAAGTTAACGTAACTAATCATGGATGTGATAGGACATGGATGTCTAAGTAAAGGGACATGTAGGAACCAAATTCAATGAGGATAAAAATATTAGGTTTAAGGTTACTTGAAGAATATAAAAATGTAGTCAAATTTGAATTATTTTCTCAGTGCAAACATTTGTAAGGCAGGGAGAGATGTCTGGTTTCATCACCAAAATTTGATACCATACTGTATTATGAATAGCTACTCCACTTTATTTTGGCTATATAAACATCTAACCTTGAGAATTTATTATTTTTCATAGCAGTACAGTAGCAATGATACATTTTTAAAGGTCTAATATTACACTAAGTGGATTTTATCATATGATATGGTACTTTCTCTCCCACTTCTATCATTTCAAAATCACAGCAAAAGAGAAATTAGCAGGCTACTTTATTGTAAAATTTAAGACATTTACTTTAAGAAGCATCTCTAAAGCTAACAAATTCAGTTTGGTAAAAATTTCTTTTTAAAAAGTTAAATCTTACTCAAGCAATATTTGTAATATACTATTTTTTAAAGATAATTAACTACAGTAGAACTATAAAAAACTAAATATTTTAAACTAGACATGAGTTGTATAACTTATTTTTCACTTTTATTACTATTTTCTTATCAACATTAAGCATATACAGTATCTTACCTATAAAACCATTCTTTGCATTTATTTTATTACAAATATGAGTCATAGACATATAAATTCAAACATTTGGCATTGGTTATGTCCTAGATTTAAGCCCTAAAATTTTAATTCAAATACAATAAATTAGTATGCTTTATACACACACACACACACACAGTATAATTTAAATGAAAACTCTTACCATTGATTTTCTTTTGATAGTCACTCCTTTAGTTTTTCTTGATAGGGCCTTCCTATGTCAAGCAGACAGTAGCCAAATCACAAAATGATATTTGGATGCTCATGTCTTCAGATGGGAGTTTTCGGCCAATTGCCAGTTGAGAATTTAAACTGAAACTAAATTACCCAAACATAATTAAGTTGTTTCCACACCTACCAACTGATAATGAACAGTGACTCTACACTGGAAAATAAAGTGAGCGACTTTGGTTTACACCTTTTCAAGTGGTCATAACATATGTTTAAGAAGAAATATTAGGACCAAAAATAAAACAAATCCTCTAAAATTTTGTCATCTCCAGAGAACAGTTTTAAGTACACTTCAGTGGCTTCCAAAAAAGTTCCCTCAATTATTCTGCAACCCAAATTAACACATGATAAAGATGATATTTATTCAATGATATATCTATAAATTAGAGTCATAAATTTAAATTCTGTCAATGACTGTACCTTAAAACTAATTATAATATTTGGAAACACTTTGACACTATATATTAAAAAAGTTATTAAATCATCAGCTACTAGTAGTAGTACATACCATAAGAAGTTAAAGGTCACACTGATGAGACATGCCTTGTCTGCAAATATTATTCTTTATATTGAGAAAGCAAAATTTATGGTTACTAACTTCTAATTACAGTGTAAAAATAACTCAGCCCCTTTTTCCTTTTACCAATTTAGGCTCTTTTTCTCTTGATTATAAAAGCTAAGCTTTGTAGAGCCTGTCAATTATATGTGATTTTTGACCATTAGGCTTTACGATTGTTGAGTTTTATAGTTCTCTGTTTTGATGCTTCTCAAATACTAGGCATATCAAATTGTTCCCATATGTTGTTAAGATATTGCTCAGAACACTAAATATCATTTCTGCCCAGCTTTAAGTTGATCCACTTCACTAATTTTTTATCCTTAACAATTTAAATGTTTGGAAAACATACGACAGAGTAAAGCTAATAGGAAAATATGAAAGGAAGGAAAACATGGCCTTATCTCCCTAAGGTATCATGTTTACAACTGATTAAAATTAATTCTGAATGTCAACTATAAAAGGTCCACAATTAAGTGCACATAACTACATAGTTATGATGTAAGACTGAGATTAGAATGTTGAACGTATTATGTACCCCATATTCTCATATATTCTATGTGCCTGCTCTGCCTTTCACACAGACACATGTGTACATGCATATCTATCTAACTATACCTGGAGAAACTTTCCCCTATAAGTAACCTGATAAGAGAGAATACAAGGTAAATAATCAATTTATGGTTAAATCAAGAAAAACTGATTTCAGAAGAAAGCTTAGAGTTTAACCAAACTGCCATGTTTTTGAATTAATCATACTTGACTCAGTTTGATATCCTAGAAATAGGCTTATTCCATTCTATCCAATCCTTTATATCCAAAATCCTCAATAGCAATATCACTTATAAACTGCTCAGAGACTACCGGAGTTATATCCTGGATACTTAGAGATACAAAGGAATGTTTAAACTCCTTCCTTAAGGAATTTATAATCTAAAACTTAACATGGTAGCAGGGGAGGAGAAAACAGCTCATAAGGACATGTGAATGGCTAGATTTCCAAGACAGAAGCAAGTACATAGGGGCAGCTTAAACTGTCTGAATAGGTTTGTCACATGTAGGGCTAATCTGAGAAGTCTTTAGATCAAGAAGCATTTTTAAAGCAGAAAATGTACAACCACTTTTTTCTTATTAGCCTGATGAAACTCACAAAACAAAAATTAATAAAGAATATATCTATGGAAATATTCATGTCCTCATTCTTTATCCAAATTAAATTATAGAATACAGAGGTATAAAAAAATTAGGCTTTCAATATAAGAGAAGCAATTCTAAATTTGTTCATGTCAGTCATCCTAATGATTTCAACCTTCATGGCAGTAATTTAATTTTTAATATAGGAGACATAATCCTGAGAAGTCACTATCAGATTAAAAAAACATGAATCAAAAAAACCCAAAATGACTCCCTTGATATGAATAACATTATTGATAATGTATCTAACACAACAAAACTAGCTTCACATTCCAGCAATTATGAGCAGCAAGTGACTTGCCAGTGTGCCTGTGTATAACCTGAAATATATTTCACTCATCCACTTAGAAGAATTAGAATTTAACACTACCCTTCACTTTATAAATGAAGAAATAGTTCCAGTAATGCATTTGTCCAAAGTCACACAGCTAGTCAATGGCAAAACTAAGATCCCTTAAAAGTAAATGCTACTTTTACTATAATCAAGGAAAGAAGGAATTATGCCTCAGAAAGAGATATACTTCATTAGGAAGATTTCAATGTTTTGACCTCCATACTAAATCTCAAAGATTCAGAACATCAGCCCCAGAAAACGCAAAGAACTAATTTATAAAGTTTGGGAAATAAAACTCTATAATTAGTGTAAACCTGATTCCTCCCTCTTTATAAACTGTAAGACAGGCCTTCAATCTTACACCCAAATATTACAGACTAAAGGACATGAATTAGAAGAATATATAATAACATTTTATCAAATCTTTATATAAAAAAGATAATTTCCTACAATTTTCCATGGCATTATATCCATTTTTCTTTCGGCACCCTACTTTATCCGTTTTTCATAGGATTGTCAACATGTTTAAGCATGCCATATAGACAGTATTAGAAATAAAAAGTCTTATCTTGACTGGTTTGGGTGATGTAACTCATCCAAACTATATATAACTGGGCATATATTTCTGAGCCTACAAGAGGTTCAGAATATTTGTAAATGAGAAATAGAAAAAGAAGTAGTCAGAATATTGCTTAGATTTAGTTGTATGGATAAAAGTTGGCCACTAACTCAATTCACTGTTTATTCAGTCATAGCTCACAAGATGTTTCTAGTAAAACACATGCTTTTTAGTTCAATTGGTCTCAAAAGTCAGAGCACTCAGTAGGCTATACCAAGTCACTCATGCAACACAACTCCTTTAAACAGGCAATGATGCTGATCAATTTAGTTCTACCCTACCACCGTGACAGCCAGCACACATTTCCCCTCCCTCCACTCTGAGCCAAAGGGCATGATGAAATATACTTATCATTTGTTATTAAAAACGGAATTAAATGTTTTAGCCTACAAAATCAAGATCTGTCTTATGCTTTGAAGCAAAATGCTTAAGGAGTTTTACTTATATTCCACTTGGTCATACAGTAACATCTGAATATATACACATACATATAGATATATATGTAATACATATAGATATATAGATATGTATGTAATATATAAGTATATATATTATGTATGTGTGTGTATATATAGGAAAAAGCAGTCTTCTTAAAATCATGTGAGCTTATTAGAAAATGTAGTATTTTCAGGTTTTCCTCGGTGTGCTAAGTTTGTGTGTATCCTACTTTTCACCTAATTGTGACTAGCTTCCTAAAAGCAATATAAGATATCTATATTTAGGTCTAGTTGTTGAAGGGTTCTACAGAGTTAGCATATTGATATGCCAATATATATAAGAATGACCAGCATTTTCATAGCATTCATATTTTTCACAGCATTCCTTAAGAAAACTGGGTTTTTAAAATCATCCAAAGAAATATGCCTCATCCTTCTCATGGAGATTTGCCATATCTGTAAGAAAGCTTTTTAAATTATCTTGGCCTCAGTTTTTCCATCTGAAAAATGAAGCTATAGTAGTTGTAAACTGGCAAAAGAGTGCACCAGGCACAGCATAAGCTTCAAAAGCAGAGCTGTGACCACCAACACCACCACCATCTCAAGTAATTCTGGGTCAATGCAGACTCCTAGGCCACACTCCCAGATTTAGTATCCCACCAAAGTTTGAAAATGCTGTATTAAAGAGAAGGGAATAAATAGATCTGTGAGAGTCTTGGAATATGTTAATACACTGGAAGCAGTCTTGGGAATACATTAACAAGAAACAAATACTTTAAAATGTATTTTAAAAAGCTACAGTTTTGAAAGTCCAATAATAGTTTTACTTCCTTCTCGAAAACACACACAACCCACCCCCCCGCCCCCCGAAGCCAACAGTTATTTTCCATTGAACCAACTACTCAAAGAGTAGACAGGAATGCAGAAATAAGTAAGGGCTCCAGGATTCAACAGTTAAAGCTTACACATTTGATTCCTTCTTGCATAAAGAGTAGCAAACAACTTATAAAAGATTCATGTGAGTAAAACAATTATCAGATGTGTGCACACTTACTATATGTGGAATGCTCTGCTATGTGTTAAAGGGAATAGAACATAAGATGTGAAACACTGTTGTAATTTCATTGGGAAAAAAGCCTCTTACCTTCTTCCAAGTGTCACAGAAGTCTTGTTCTTAGCTCATGAGTAGTAGGAGCTGTGAGAAGGGATTTTTGTTAGGGTTTATAGGGAAGCCTTTACAGAATAGAAAAGATCTTTGACCTCATATTAACTCAGGGTTTTATAGGTAGAGCGAACCTTCATTTCAGGTCAAAGAAAACAAGTCTGCACAACAAGTAGAAACTTGGAGCACCACAGGTATTTTAGGATAGTACGTACACCACATCCTGGAGAGGTTGATCGTATCACTCTCTCCGCTCAAAAACCCAATTAGCACTTTAGAAAGATTGTTTTGGTGATGGAATGCATAATGGGGTATATTATGATAGTCTAACCCTGGATTCAGGAATCTAAATGATTATTTTAATCCATTGGCTGTGAGGAACAAAACAGGTGTCAAAATGATCTAAGCCTGGTTTTACTGGCAACTTTCTATTCTGCCCTAGTAATTCGGGATGGAGGAGATGGTACAAAGTAGATGCTGTCAAATGTAGGCTTGGAGGTGGTCTTAGGGCTGGGAACAAGGGGTAACCTGCATGGCAAAGTTAAGGATCAATCTGAGCAAAGACTTTGAAGTGGGTAAGTACAAACATGATCAGGTCAGTTAGCTCTCATTTGCTAGAGCCAAACAGCTCACAACTGCCCCCTCTCTATGATACATCAAAAGACCTTAGAGGTGTTACTGAGGAAGAAAGAAAAGTCAAGACACTTTAATATGTGGAATGTCTATATATGATGATAATCAAGTTTAAATTAAAGATTATGTTCCCTATACTTAGGTCATACAAATGTACTTTAATACAGTTACAACATAACTATACAATGTAATTGAGCTTGTCCAACAAAAAGGACCAACAATAAAGCTTTGCTAAATATTTAGTACAAATAAACATACCAAGAACTTGTGAACAAATATCAATAATAAAGCTTCTGTTGTTTCCTTTGGAAGTGAGAATTCTTGCTTTGTTAGACAGGACTCACCTTTAAATTGCATACCACATGGCCTCTAATGAGTTCTACACAATGATATAAAGGACATATAAAAGTGTAGGCAAAGGGTCTGTTTGTGTTTATACAGAGGATCAAAGCCTAATTTGGCTACCCCGAAAATGAACTAAGATACGATATGAAAGAGAACTTCCAACATCAGCACTCTCGGGAAGACTCATGCCAGAAGACGATCATCAAAAAACCCCAACAAAGATCCACGCACTGCTACAGCTGTAGATGCACTCATCCCACCAGCTCCTGGACTTGCCATGGGAATGAAGGAGATATCTAAGCTGGCCTGTGCATACAGTAAAACAACAAATTTGACTGGATCTATACTGTTGGAACTCAACCAAGAATTAGGAGAAGTGCAAATTGTAGCGCTCCAAAATCTTACAACTACAGACTATTTACTGTTAAAAGAACATATGGGATGTGAACAGTGCCCAGGAATGGGTTGTTTTAATTTGTCTGATTTTTCTCAAACTATTCAAATTCAGTTAGATAATAACCATCATATCATTGATAAGTTTTCACAAATGCCTAGGGTGCCTAACTGGTTTTCTTGGTTTCACTGGAGATGGCTGGTAATTACAGGTATGCTTTGGTTATGTAACTATACTCCTATTATGTTAATGTGTGTGCGCAATTTAAGTAGTAGCTTAAAATCTATACATGCTGAAGTTACTCTACAAGAAGATATGTCAAAGAAATAATCAATCTTCCCATGTTTTCTCCCGCCTGCTACTTCTATAGCTTTTCTTCTTCCTTCCTAATTACAACGAATTCTTAAATAGAATTCGTGCCTCATATCAAATTTACCGAGTATCATAACTCCTCCAAGTGGTAAAGATACCTCAAGACAAATGCTGGGCATAGAAGCCACAGGGCATAAATATGCAAAGAAATAAAAAGCTAACCATTTCAAACAATAAGGCTTCTCTCTCACTTACCAACTTAACATTTCCCTGTATGGCCCCGGAAGATGACTGGTTAGCCAGAGATGGGTAAGATTCCTCAAGGGAGGAACAACCTAAGACAGGCACAGTCGCAGGGGGGTCATCAGGTGAGAAATTGGGGATCAACAGAGGTGAGGCTTAGAACCTCACCCTCCCTGTTCTGAGAGAAATCTTCTGCATATGTGGATGTTTTATTGCCCTTGTCTAGCTTGGATTAACACATAGTCTACAGGCACACACCTGATCATCTACATTTGCTCTCTTACAACACTAAACTATGTTTTCTACCTTTATGTTGTATCTACCTACCACTTCAGCATTTTATTAAAAATAATAAAGAGAGAAATGTGGTATCCACATATAAATCAAGTATAAAAATCAAATGTGTATTCATATTTGAACTGACTGTTTATAGTTCATAATGCATGAGCAAAACCGAAAGTTTCTGTGATGACTGCCCTTGTACTGTTCACCATGTAACTTATTCACTATGTAAGAATTTGTTCTCCATGTAAGAACTTGTTCGTTATGCTTCAGAAGATTGGAGACTGACGAAAATTAGGCTTGGGGTGGATTAATGATTGTGCATTGAGCATTGACTCCCCTATACAGAATTTTATTGTTGTTAACAACCATTTGATCAATAAATATGAGAGATGCCCTAACAACAACAACCAAAAAAAAGTACACACTTCCAATTGTAAAATAAATAAGTAACCAGGATGTAATGTATAGCATAAGGAATATAGTCAAAATATTGTAACAACTTGGTATGGTGATAGCTGGTACCTAGAATTATCATGTATATAAATGTTGAATCACTGTGTTGTACACCTGAAGCTAATGTAATGTAATACTGTGTGTCAACTACCCTTCAATAAAAAATAATTATCTAAAAAAAAAAAAATTGCATACCACTATTCTTAAACATACATTTTAAGCTATATCTTTGATTCTCATTCAAACCCTGTAGCTGTCCACCACCAGCCTTTATTGAAAGTTAATCAGGCATTTTGTTAGTTTTGTTATGTGTATGGGTCTTCTCAAACAACTAGTTCATTTTACTGTAAACTGAAAGACAGAGGCCACGCTTTTTTATTTTCTCTCTCTGGTAATCAAAACTCAATGGCACTAGATGTGTATTTAGTACACTTATTACATGAATGAGATCCTATAAGCTGATCTAGGAATGGATTAAATAAAAGATATGGACAATCATAAAATTTCAGGACAGTAAATATGTGATTTAGTAGAGCACCTATGCAGTACTATTTCAGGTGACTGAAGTTCACTGAAATAGGGTCTATCACCACCATAGTAAATGCAAAACGGCCTAGAGAACTCTGGGGTTTTAAATTGTCTACATGGTTACTAGGTTAATATTTACTTCCGCATTAAAAAAAAAAGCACTCATTAGCTTATGAACTCTTTGGAAATATTAGTAAACTATTTCAACATGACTAGTCTTATTGGCTGAAAAAAGATGTTTTTCACATTTTATTAAAAAGATATTTTTCTTGCATCTGAATTTGCATTTTCACTCTTTAAAAATATTTTTTAAATTTTTTTAAAGACCTGGCTTATTTCACTGAGCATAATACCCTCTAGCTCCACCCATGTTCTTGCAAATGTTGCACATTTTATTCATATCAACAAATTAACAAACAGAATCTTTTCAAATACCATTTATTTCTAAATACTTTAAAGAATTTTGAAAGCCATATTTTAAGGATAATAACTCATTAATCCTTAATGAGGACTACTAAAATGTCATTTCCAAAGTAAGTGATCACTTACCTTAAAACACAGGAAGGAGAACAAGCATTTGTTAAAATATACTAGATTTAAGATCCACTATGTTTAGTCCTCACAACCGGAGAGATAGGTGTCACATACCCTTTTGACAGCTGTGAGCTTGCTTAAGATCCCAGAACTATTAAATTATCCAATTACAATCTCTATCATAGTCTTAACTCCAAAATCTAGCCCATCCTTCTTACAATAACTATCTGAAACACTGCCACGTACTATGCTTTAAAACAATAATGAGGTTAGGGCATAATGGAGCAGGCTCAAAGGACAGAGAGAAAACACTAAGTGAAATAAAAGTAAACATTGTAAAGCCCAAGTACTTTCCTCACTGAAGTACTCTAAAAGGCTCCTAAGAATCTTCCTTCTCTTACTTTCTTCACAGATACCCCCCCTCCTTTTTTTTGGTATCATTAATATATAACTACATGAGCAACAATGTGGTTATTAGATTCCCCCCATTATCAAGTCCCCACCACATATCCCATTACAGTCACTGTCCATCAGCATAGTAAGATGCTATAGAGTCACTACTAATCTTTTCTGTGCTATACTGCCTTTCCCGTGACACCCCCACATTATGTGTGCTAATCGTAATGCCCCCTATCCCCCTTATCACTCCCTTCCCACCCACCCTCCCCACTCCCTTTCCCTTTGGTAACTGTTAGTTCATTCTTGGGTTCTGTGAATCTGCTGCTGTTTTGTTCCTTCAGTTTTTGCTTTGTTCTTATACACCAAAGACAAGTGAAATCATTTGGTACTTGTCTTTCTCTGCCTGGCTTATTTCACTGAGCATAATACCCTCTAGCTCCACCCAGGTTGTTGCAAATGGAGGATTTGTTTTCTTCTTATGGCTGAATAATATTCCATTATGTATATGTACCACATCTTCTTTATCCATTCATCTACTGATGGACACTTAGGTTGTTTCCATGTCTTGGCTATTGTAAATAGTGCTGCGATAAACATAGGGGTGCATATGTCTTTTTGAAACTGGGCTCCTGCATTCTTAGGGAAAATTCCTAGGAGTGGAATTCCTGAGTCAAATGGTATTTCTAT
Organism: Manis pentadactyla; assembly: GCF_030020395.1. Taxonomy (NCBI): domain Eukaryota; kingdom Metazoa; phylum Chordata; class Mammalia; order Pholidota; family Manidae; genus Manis; species Manis pentadactyla. The sequence goes on along the minus strand of NC_080021.1, from coordinate 117,047,509 downwards.
TTTGAGTTTTTTTGAGGAACCTCCATACTGCTTTCCACAATGGTTGAACTAATTTACATAACCACCAGCAGTGTAGGATGGTTCCCCTTTCTCCACATCCTTGCCAACATTTGTTGGTTGTCTTGTGGATGGTGGCCATCCTAACTGGTGTGAGGTGATATCTCAGAGTGGTTTTAATTTGCATTTCTCTGATGATTAGCAATGTGGAGCATCTTTTCATGTGCCTGTTAGCCATCTGAATTTCGTCTTTGGATAAGTGTTCAGATCCTCTGCCCATTTTTTAATTGGATTATTTGCTTTTTGTTTGTGGAGGTGCCTAAAGCAATCTACAGATTCAGTGCAATCCCTATCAAAATACGAGCGGCATTTTGGATGTCAACCCCTTATCAGATATATCCATTATGAATATATTCTTCAACACTGTAGGATGCTTTTTGTTCTACTGATGGTGACCTTTGCTGGACAGAAGCTTTTTAGTTTGATATAGTCCCACTTGTTCATTTTTGCTTTTGTTTCCCTTGCCCATGGAGATACATTCATGAAGTTGTTCATGCTTATATTCAACAGAGTTTTGCCTATGTTTTCTTATAAAAGTTTCATGATTCAATGACTTACATTCAGGTCTTTGATCCATTTCGAGTTTAGTTTTGTGTATGGAGTTAGACAGTACTCCAGTTTCATTCTCTTACATGTAGCTGTCCAGTTTTGCCAACACCACCTGTTGAAGAGGCTGTCATTTCCCGATTTGTATATTTTCATGGCTCCTTTATCCTGTATTACTTGGCCATATATGCTTGGGTTCATATCTGGACTCTCTATTCTGTTCCACTGGTCTATGGGTCTGTTCTTATGACAGTACCAAATTGTCTTGATTACTGGGGCTTTGTAGTGGAGCTTGAAATTGGGAAGTGAGATCCCCCTGCTTTATTTTTCCTTCTCAGGATTGCTTTAGCTATTTGGGGTCTTTTGTGGTTCCATATAAATTTACAACTATTTGTTTTCAGTTCATTTAAGAATGCTGCTGGTGTTTTGATAGGAATTGCATTGAATCTGTAGATTGCTTTAGGCAGTATGGCCATTTTGACAATATTAATTCTTCCTACCCAAGAGCATGGGATGAATTTCCATTTATTAGTGTCCTCTTTAATTTCTCTTAAGAGTGTCTTGTAGTTTTCAGGGTATAGGTCTTTCACTTCATTGGTTAGGTTTATTCTGAGGTATTTTATTCTTTTAGATGCAATTGTGAATGAAACTGTTTTCCTGATTTCTCTTTCTGCTAGTTTATCATTAGTGTATAGGAAAGCTACAGATTTATGTGTATTAATTTTGTATCCTGCAACTTTGCTGAATTCAGATATTAGTTCTAGTAGTTTTGGAGTGGAATCTTTAGGGTTTTTTACATACAATATCATGTCATCTGCAAACAGTGAGTTTGACTTCTTCCTTACCAATCTGGATGCCTTTTTAAAAAATTTCTTTGTTTTGTCTGATTGCCATGGCTAGGACCTCCAGTACTATGTTGAATAGAAGTGGGGAGAGTGGGCATCCTTGTCTTGCTCCTGATCTTAGAGGAAAAGCTTTCAGCTTCTCACTGTTAAGTATGATGTTGGCTGTGGGTCCATCATATATGGCTTTTATTATGTTAAGGTACTTGCCCTCTATACCCATTTTGTTGAGAGTTTTTATCATGAATGGATGTTCAATTTTGTCAAATGCTTTTTCAGCATCTATGGAAATAATCATGGGGTTTTTATCCTTCTTTTTGTTCAGGTGATGCATGATGGTGATGGATTTTTGAATGTTGTACCACCCTTGCATCCCTGGAATGAATCCCACTTGATCATGGTGTATGGTCCTCTTGATGTATTTTTGAATTCGGTTTGGTAATATTTTGTTGAGTATTTTTGCATCTATGTTCATCAGGGATATTGGTCTGCAGTTTTCTTTTTTTGTGGTGTCTTTGCCTGGTTTTGGTATTAGAGTGATGCTGGCTTCATAAAATGAGTTTGGAAGTATTTCCTCATCTTCTATTTTTTGGAAAACTTTAAGGGGAACGGGTCTTAATGTCTGATAAAGTTCAGTGGTGAAGCCATCTTGTTCAGGGGTTTTGTTCTTGGGTAGTTTTTTACTGCTTCAATTTTGTTGCTGGTAATTGGTCTTAGATTTTCTGTTTCTTCCTTGGTCAGTCTTGGAAGGTTATATTTTTCTAGGAAGTTGTCCATTTCTTCTAGGTTTTCCAGCTTGTTGACATATAGATTTTCATAGTATTCTTTAACAATTCTTTGTATTTCTGTGCTGTCTGTTGTGATTTTTTTCTTTCTCATTTCTGATTCTGTTTATGTGTGTAGATCTCTTTTTTTCTTAATAAGTCTGGCTAGAGGGTTGTCTATTTTGTTTATTTTCTCAGAGAACCAGCTCTTGGTTTCATTAATTTTTTTCAATTGTTTTATACTTTCCAATTTTATTTCTTCTCTGATTTTTATTATGTCCCTCCTTCTGCTCACTTTGGGCCTCATTTGTTCTTCTTTTTCCAGTTTCAACAATTGTGAATTTAGACTATTCATTTGGGATTGTTCTTCCTTCTTTAAATATGCCTGGATTGCTATATACTTTCCTCTTATAACTGCATTTGCTGCATCCCACACAAGTTGGGGTGTTGTGCTGTTGTTTTCATTTGTCTCCATATACTGCTTGGTCTCTGTGTTAATTTGGTCATTGATCCACTGATTATTTAGGAGCATGTTGTTAAGGCTCCATGTGTTTGTGAGCCTTTTGTTTTCTTTGTACAATTTATTTCTAGATTTATATCTTTGTGATCTGAGAAGTTGGTTGGTACAATTTCAATCTTTGTGAATTTACTGAGGCTCTTTTTGTGGCCTATTATGTGGTCTGTTCTGGAAAATGTTCTATGTGCACTTGAGAAGAATGTGTACCCTGCTGCTTTCAGGTGTAGAGTTCTGTAGATGTCTGTTAGGTCCCTCTGCTCTAATGTGTTGTTCAGTGCCTCTGTCTGGTTACTTATTTTCTGTCTGGTTGATCTGTCCTTTGGAGTGAGTGGTGTGTTGAAGTCTCCTAAAATGAATGCATTGCATTCATTCTATTTCCTCCTTTAATTCTGTTAGTATTTGTTTCACATATGTAGGTGCTCCTGTGTTCAGTGCATCGATATTTATAGTGGTTATATCCTCTTGTTGGACTGACCCTTTTATCATTATGTAATGCCCTTGTTTGTTTCTTGTGAATTTCTTTGATTTGACGTCTATTTTGTCTGATACAAGTACTGCAACACCTGCTTTTTTCTCCCTATAATTTGCATGAAGTATGTTTTTCCATCCCTTCACTTTTAGTCTGTGTATGTCTTTGGGTTTGAGGTGAGTCTCTTGTAGGCAGCATATAGATGGGTATTGTTTTTTTATCCATTCTGTTACCCTGTGTCTTTTGATTGGTGCATTTAGTCCATTTACATTTAGGGTGATTATTGATAGATAAGTAAGTATTGCAATTGCAGGCTTTAGATTCGTGGTTACCAAAGGTTCAAGGGTAGCTTCTTTACTATCTAACCATCTAAGTTAACTCACTTTTTATGCTATTATAAATACAGTCTGATGATTCTTTTTTACTCTCCCTTCTTTTTCTCCCTCCTCCACTCTTTATGTTAGGTGTTTTATTCTGTACTCTTTGTGTTTCTCTTGACTGATTTTGTGGATAGCTTATTTTATTTTGCCTTTAGTTAGTATTTGGTTGGTCTACTTTCTTTGCTGTGGTTTTATTTTTCTATGGTGATAGCTATTTAGCCTTAGGCATACTTCCATCTAGAGAAATCCCTTTAAAATACATTGTAGAGGTGGTTTGTGGGAAGTAAATTCCCTCAACTTTTGCTTATCTGGGAACTGTTTAATCCCTCCTTCAAATTTAAATGATATTTTTGCTGGATTCAGTATTCTTGGTTCAAGGCCCTTCTGTTTCATAGCATTGAATATATCATGCCATTCTCTTCTGGCCTGTAAGGTCTGCTGAGAAGTCTGATGATAGCCTGATTGGTTTTTCTTTGTAGGTGATCTTTTTCTCTGACTTCTTTTAATACTCTTTCCTTATTTTTTATCTTTACCACTTTAATTATTATATGTCCTCCTTGGGTCTCTTGTGTTGGGAGATTTGTGGACTTTCATGGTCTGAGAGACTATTTCCTTCCCCAGATTGGGTAAGTTTTCAGCAATTATTTCTTCAAAGACACTTCCTATCCCTCTCTCTCTGTATTCTTCTTCTGGTACCCCTATAATACAAATATTGTTTCATTTGGATTGATCACACAGTTCTCTTAATATTCTTTCATTCCTGGATATCCTTTTATCTCTCTCTGCCTCAGCTTCTCTGCATTCCTGTTCTCTGATTTCTATTCCATTAAGTCTCTTGCACCTCATCCAGTCTGCTCTTAAATCCTTCCATTGTTTGTTTCATTTCTGTTATCTCCCTTTTGAATTCATCCCTTATCTTGAATATTCCTCTGTAGCTCCATCAGCATGCTTATGACTTTCATTTTGAATTCTTTTTCAGGAAGATTGATGATTTCAGTCTCTATCAAGCCCTCTCTCTGGTGTTTGAGGGATTTTGGACTGAACAAGGTTCCTCTGCCTTTTCTTGTCAATGAGAGTGGTTGCTGACAAGTGGTGCATGTTTCAGCTGGGAGAACAAAGTCCCTTCCTGCTTGCTGGTCACCTTGCCTGTCTCTGCTGTATGTGTCAGTTAATGGCATACAGGGAGCAGCCTCTGGGTTGATTCCCTGAGCTGCCTTGGGTGGGGCTGCCCTCAGGATGGCCTAGGGTACTAGTGGGGGTTGCAGGTGAGTGGCGTGTGTTCTTTAATGAGAAAAAGCCCCTTTGTGCCTCCCAGACTCTGCACCAATCTCTGCTATCTGTGCTGGTCAACCACATGCAGGGAGCAGCCTCTGGGTCTGGGCCGGTTAGCCACGTGCAGGGAAGAGCCTCTATGTTAAGCTGTGTGGTTGCTGTAGGCAAGGCTGCTCCTTGGCTGTTCCACAGCAATGGTGGGTCATCTGGTTTGCTTGCAGTGCCAATGGGGGAGAGGGAGGAACAGCAGGCTGCTTATCACCATGAGGGGCTCCAGAGCTGCATTGCCACCCAGGGGGTTAGGGCACCTGAAGTTACTTAAAGTTCCCAGCCTGCTGTGCTGAGGGTGCCAGGACAATTTTGTCCACCTGTAAACCCTTGTCCCTTTAAGACTTTTAAAGTGCCCACTTTTCTTTGGTCCCAGGGCAGCCGGCTGTGGGAACCTGTTTGCAGTCTCAATCTTGGACCTCGCTTTTCCGCTCCTCCAATATCCAGTACACCATGCAATGTCTGTGCTCCCAGGGCAGACCCCCAGGGCTGGTTATTTAGCAGTCTTGTGCTTCCACTCCCTCCCCACTCTGATTCTCTTCCTCCCACCGGTGAGCTGGAGTGGAGGGAGTGCTCAGGTCCTGCTAGGTCACGGCTTTGTATCCTACCCTTTTCCATGAGATGTTGGGCTCTCGCAGATGTAGCCTGGCTTGAGTACTGTATCTTCTGGTAACTCTTTTAGGAATAGTTGCATTCACTGAATATGGTTTTGGGAGATTTCCACCACTCAACTCACGCCACCATCTTGAGAATCCAGATACCCTTCTTTTTATGGTTGTAGCCATATGAATTAAAATCAAGCTTTGAAATATGGAAACACTATTTACAAAACCTCAAAGCAAAGATAGCAATTGTGAACAATTTATTGTAGGACAAATGGCACTGCAACATACCTCAGCAGCCCCTGAAGACATATATTAACAAATATTCATCAACAATACAAAGTCATAAAAATATATAAGGCTTTCTAATGTACTTTACAATTAGGAATGGTTTAGATGAAATGTTCTAGCCATGAAAGAAAATTAGCATTTGTCTGAAAATTTTGCTAATTGAATATCCAATAATAGATGAATAAACTAATTCATCTAGAAACCTGCAAGTATACATGCTATCATTTTATACTTTCAAAACAGGGTAGTATGAAATCAAGCACTATAAAGTTGGCAGAAAAAAAATTAAAAAACATTTAAAAAGTTATAAAGTTCTTAATTTTAAGAAAAGGAAAACTATGGGCTCTATATTGACACAAGCTGGCAATAAACCATACCTCTTTCAAAGTTGAGTTATTTCAAAATAGAATTTCACAGCCTGCAGTCCTTCAAAAATGAAGGTGAAGTATTTGTTTTTCCAATATACCTTACCTTATCCTTCCTTTCCCCCCCTTCCTTCCCTTATCTCTGTATCAGAACACTTAAGACTTCTAACTCTAATTTGAAGAAAAATGTTATATACTATCTAGTATGATGAGGTGGAACATGTGTACATTTAAAATTTCTGTAGGGTGTTTAGGAGTTTTTAAGGCTCTCAATACCAAATTGCATAGAGGTTGGATCTTTAAGAAATGTTACAGCTTATGTGCCAACACCTTTTTTCCAACATCTTAAACAAGGCTTCACACAGGAATTAGCTCCCTAGTAGGTAACTCAACATGTTTGACCCTTTGTACAGCAACAATTCTAAAACACAGCAGCCAAGAACATAGTCAATTATTTGTTCTGTTACCTTGGTTTAGGGGGAAAAAACCATGAGAAGACCAGTTTCATACAAAGAACTAACATAGTATTCTGCAAAAATAAACAAAGTTGAGTTGAAAGGGACCCAAATAATGAAAATTGAGAGCATGGTCAAACAGAATTAAGCCAGCAACTGAGAAGCATAAACCATTTTGGCCTAGATTTGTTGGTAATGAGTGTGTGATCCAGATACCACAATATTTGGTTACTACTTTGAAATTTGAAGACTGAAAGAAATGAAATATATGGTCACCTGGTTAAATATTTTAGTCAGAATCACAGGTACTTAAAATATATAATTAGCATTTTCTAAACAAAGATTTTTTAAAACTTTAGAAGTATTTATTTTTGCTTTGTAAATAATCCCATAAGTTATACTTCACCTTTATAATCAGATAAAAAGGGTGACACTATCTATTACAGAGACTGTGGTAGAAAAATCCTTTGAAGAACAGAAGGAGAATATGTACTTTTTAAAAGTAAAGTTTATTTAAGGATTTGCATTTTCCTAATCTAATTGTTCCAATTATGGCCCCCATAGTTTATTCTATGGAGAGGTACCTATTGAGTGCCAGGAGAATTTGGGGGGAAAACCCTTCAGTTCAGAAATTATAAAATTTTGCCACTGAGGTTGCAAGAAGAAAGGAGACAGAGAGTAGGCTGAGCTGGGACTCACATCACACTTCCTAGGCTTGATAGTGGAAGATGGTGCTTTATGTAAGTAAAAACTTCAGATAGCACACTCCTGGATGCACCTATGGTGGCCCATGTGGAGTACCTATCTAGTGCTTCCTCCTTCCTCACTGTCCAAGACTCCATTTCTACATTCAAGGCTCTCCTGGTAGTCAGTGTGCCTCAGGGGAAGGCGATTCACCCTGAACTCTTCTTGAAAGCAGGCCACAATTAATCTAATCCATTGTTTTGGTAAACCCAATCTGCCTTACCAATGATTAGGTAAGGTGCTTTAGGATTAGGCAACTTTTGGCCAATTAGAGACAAGCTGGGGGGGAGGTGGAGGAGAACTGTTTAGGGGAAAAAAAACTATATTGTTCATGGGAAAGCTCAGGGAAGTGACTTCTGTCTTTGGCTTTGGAGGAGGAGCCAAAATCAGGATTGCAATGATGCTGATTGCAATGAGCAGCTATTTTGTAACCACAGTGTTGGGAGAAAGGCAATACTGTGTAGAGAAAAGGTAGAATAGAAAGATAAACTGAGTCATTGAAGAAATCATTGAACCACTAGCTTAACTAACCTTAATGTATGTCTTACTTCTGGTATGTGTACTTACTACTTGCTTGCTTACTTTCCTATGAAATCCAATAATATTCTTTTTATTTAAGTCAAAATTAGACTAATTGGAAAACTAATTTGACCTCCTCTTGATACTAATATAAAAGTCACATTATGCTTTCAGTAATATTTTCATGGGTCCATGATGTACTCAGATTGCTCTGTTCCCAAGGCCTGGATTTCTTTCTGGTATCCCGTGTCTTGTTTCCTCATAACTGATTAAGAGAGAACCATTAGACTCTCACCCATAAGTCACTGGCTCCCTACACCCTACACACTTCCATTCACACACACTCTGAATTCCCAGTTATGCACATGCAGGTGGTTGAAATGCTAGAAATATGCTCTAAAGCATATAAAATTATTCTAGGGACAGTAAATTTATCTTGGTCTTAGTTTAACTAAAAATACAACCTAGATAGTTTTGTACTTCTCATAAAAAAATCTCATTTCCTCTTTTCTTTCCTCCCTTCTTTTTCTCCTTCCTTCTTTTGGCATTTATTTTGCCTAGAAATTATTTCAATCTTTTATTTATACATACTGTTTGAAGACTCTATAAAGGAGAGCCTATAAAATGGAGGCCTGTGGGCCAAATATATTCCATGGACATATTTTACCCTGTAGTTGATAGAGTGTTTTGAAAACATCTGAATTAGTTATCAACTAATCCACATAAAAATTTCAATTTCAGGAATCCTTTGAAAAATGAAAATTGGGCAACAATCAGACTGAATACTCACAAGGTTGCAATCACGTGGAATAGAATACTAGCCATCTGCCTCCCCACTTAGCCAAGCATAAACTCTAGAACCCCAGCATCCATATTATTTCCCTACATGGTCTAATTCTTCATAGTCAAAAGTCCCTGCATTTATCTGACTTTGCTGCCCCTTATACAACAGACTAACAGCAGCCATGTATACACAAAAAATATTGTTGGCTAAGAAATAAAGCAGTTCATAAGGCATTTAGGGAAGTATGCTTCTAAAACTTTTTCCTCCTTTATATTCTCATTTAATTAGGAGCCTAATTCTAGAACAAATGATCCAGCAATGACTTCTTATAAAGGAAAAAAATATTTCTTAATAAATTGTTATTTGAAACAAAATTATTTAAGTTCCTCATCTAAGTTTCAACCAATCAACCAAGAGGAAAATCCTAAATACTTAGTAATCTTTTAAATCTGATATTGATTAATAAGGGGTGTGAATAAAATTACATGTACTATATATGTACATAACATGCATGTACAGAATTACTTATATGCTTGACCACAAAAGCTTGACCACAAAAATTAAGATGCCAAATTCTCTTTTGAAACTAAGTTCTCCCTATACTATTTAAAACAATCAAACAAACGATAAAGGAAATAGTTCAACTCACAAGTTATTTTTTAAGGAACAGTGCTTTCTAAATTATATTCTATACTATAGTCACTTCCTAACTTTAAGCACAAGTTATTAATAGGAGTTTGGAGATGATCTTGTGATCAAGTTCTATAGATAGAACAATAACAATACTAGACTTCTATTTCTGTCAAATCTCTAGGCTTCATTACCTCCCAAATTTCAAATCTGTCCCCTTCTTTCCAACTCAAGTGGTGTATCCATCATGTTCAACCTGTTGTATGGAAATAGCCTGAAACAGGCTTCTATATTCAGTGCAGTCAGATTCATGTTTTTCTAATGAAAATCTAATCATGATACACCTTTACTTAAAACCTCTCCATGGCTTTCCAATATCCTTTAGGATAAAGGCCAAAGTCCTGCACAAGATCACATCTGTTTCCTGAGTCCCTCTCCACCTTTATTCCTCCTTCCCAGTGCTCAGCCACACCGGAATCCTTTTACAGCTTCCTTTGCTTTCACAAATGCTATTTCTGTTACCTGCAATGCTCTCCGACTCACACTGATTCTTTCCATCTCAGCCTAAAAGCTATTTCTCTTTTCCTTCCCTGACTCGATCATCAACGTTGCCCCACCTAACCAGGTCAGGTTAGGTTTGTCTGTTAAATACTCTCATATCACCTTATAACCTCACCCTTAACAATCATCTTAGTTGTACGGTTTGTAGTTTCAGTCTTTCCCAAAGTCGTGGGTTTCATGAGGACAGAGACCTTAACTGTCTTGTTTATTCTTCTATAACATCATTTAACAGAATGCCTCGCATACACTAATAGCATTTAATAAATACTTCTCAAATAAATGAACCCCATTAAACTGAACCAACCAAATTATTGTTGAAGAGGTAGCATGGCACATAGGCAGTACACATATCTAGAAGTCTTTAAACTTCTAGATATAATCCCAGATCTACCACTTGTTGTGTGACCTTCAGTCTCAAACTCTCTTTAGGTACATTATTTACCTTACTTAAGATTCCTTTCTTCTTTAATAACACTATCCAACACCTACTCTGTCTTCCTTATGCAGCTGCTGGGAGAGAAAAAAAATAAGTCTACTTTCTCAACTCTAAAATGCAATTTTTTTCAAATCAAGGGGCTATCAAAAGAATCTTGCCAGTCATTATATTATAATACCTTGTCACTGTCTGTCAAAGTGTGAATTTAGACATGACCAAGAATTAGGCAACGCCTTTTATCTGTCACCTCAGTTATCTGTATTAATAGAAACATATACAATTGAGTTTTAACTTAATGTTAAATTCTTCTGGATGACTTTCAAGAAAAGTTACTTAACTTCTAGCAATATGTTATGCAGTTAGTTAAAAAACAAAGCTACAAGTTTAATTAAGCAGGAAATGGAATCCAAGCCAAAGTAATTCCTGGATGTGCCACAAAACTATGCTATCAATCCTGAAAAGTGCTAGAGGTCAAGAGCAGCATCTGGCTGCAATGCCTATGGCTTAAAGTAATTCAGAATAATCCTTAGATAGAATTCTCTTCTCTTCCCCTAGAAAAGTGTTTAGTTTTTCCAAAAAGGGAGAAAAAAATTATTAAATCAAAGGATATGTCTTACAATTAATGATTTCCTACAATCAAGAAAATAGTAATGTGCGTGAACATGCTCTGAAAATTCAGTGATACACATGCAAGTAATTTTTAAGGTGCCCATTGTATGCTGTGTAGAAAAATAATACAGTACATATAATGGAGTTGTTTCTCCCCAATGCCACTTACAAAAATCAATGCTTAAAAATAAGAATATGAAACAAGATTACAGTGTCACTGATTTTTTTTTTTTAAGAGGCAATGAAACGTTCCCCCTAACTTACAGTAAACAAACTTGACAAAACTAAATCCACTCCTGCTGCCCTGTTCTTCCCAGTTCTCCTGTTCAACACATGCCATATAATCTATGACACTGTTACACATTCAGGTCTTTACCATATCCTACTGGAAACCTATTCTAATACCTAATCATTATTCCTGTCCAAAAGTTCTTCCTTAGGTCTATCTCCATTCTTCCAATTGTCTTTTATATTTAATGTGATATTTCATTTGGTTTTGTAAAACAATATGATAGTATTTTTAAAGCCAAATCAATAACCTCTTCAATCTGATTTTCAAGAGCAAAGCAGGACCCATGCTTTCCCTTATTTTTCTACAAATAGTGCTGATCTTTACATGACTCACTCACCTGGTGACCAAAATGATATATTGACAATATGACAGGTTGGTGGCACTGGTGACTACTAAGACTAGAACACACAATAGCTGATGCAAATAGAATCAAACCTTTGACTATTAGTACCATGCTTTTTAAACAAAGAAAGTATCCTATTTTTATGTCTTCCTTATAAATGACCACTGGAAAATTATGGATCTTTTCATACTTCTTTCTCTGAGTCAGTCTGTTAATCCCTATGGCAAGAGACCTGTAAATTTGATCATAGACAAATTCTGGAAGATGATCTAAAAAAAACGCTGCTCAGCAAAGTTGCTAGGCTTTTCTGCAAAAGGGAAGGCAAACTAGAATGCAGAACTTTAACAAAAATACAGTCAATTTGCTTAAATTAAACATTTCTGCCAATCGAAAGCTCATTATGGTGTATACAAAAGAGTTCATAAAGAATTTTTGCATGAAATAGATGCTTGGATTAGAAGACCTACAAATTCTATGACTATTATAAAGTTTATTCAGATTGGAACTGTCAAAATACCTTAACACTGGTTAAGACTTTAGATGAGTTATGAGTTGTCTTTAAAAAACATACTTTAAAGTGTGTTAAAGTGGTAATGGAAAGACCTATGCCCAGCAAAAACTTCTACTCCCGTGGTAGGTAAGAGTTTCCAAAGATGGCTACAGCCCATTTGTTCTTTATAGTGTGATATACCCCATCAAGAATTAAAACCTATTTCCCCTCCCCTTGATCTGGGTTGGTCTTGTGACCTGTTCTGACGAATATAATGGGCACAGGTGACTCTGAGTAACTTCAGAATCTGGGCCTCAAAAGAGCAGCAGCTTCTGCCTTTGCCTTCCAGAGCATTCCTTCTTCACAGGAGAACCAAGCACCCTGGGCTAGTCCCAGATGCACTCCCAGCTGGCAGCCTGCACCCATGCCATCATGTGAGTGATGAGGCCATTTTAGACAACCCTGTCTTCTTAGCACCCCAACCAAGACTGTATGATGCAGAAAATTCACCCAGTCAGCCTTCAAAATGATGAGAAATAATAAATCACTGATATTTTAAGCCACTAAACCTTAACGTGTTTTGTTATGCAGCAACTGACAAGTGAAATACTCACTGTCTTCATTAGAAATGTATTTCAACAATACTAGTGTCATCATTTAAAAGGTCAATAAATCCCAAGATATTTTGGTTTATGTGACTACATAAATAAAACTGTGAAAAACCATAGTAAAGACTAAGTTTTAAGAATTACTAAGGGTTACACTTAGTTTAGTTAAAAAGAACAACATGGTTCAGTGCTTAAAATCACAAGGTGTCATAAAATTACAATGGCTACTTATGGATAAAGTTAATATTGACTGAATTGCTAAGTCTTAAAATAAAATAAGGCATCATCTGAAGTTCAAAAAAGAAAGACAAGTAGGTAACAGCAGAGTTTGATTATATTAAAATACAGCATCTAGATCAGATTTATTAGCCTATGTATTACAGGTATTATTATGAAAAACAGCATACAATAAAATATACAACACTGAATTATAATGAACATAATGTTCTATCTTATGTAGAGACTTCCTCAATGATAAACATTATATTGGTTAAGAATCAGCACACTGGAGAAGCAGCAATATCAATTCAGAATATTTTCAGCTGATAGTCTGGATTACAATCTAGCGTCTCACATTAAATTTCTGTTCCATAAATGTAAAAGTATTGTTATACCATGAAATATACTGAATATACAAAAATTTCAAGAATTACTTTAGGTAATCTCAAGTATATCAGATACTAACTTATTACCAAAAACAAGCATGTAGTTGCTTTATAAAACACAACCATCAACCCTAGTGGTGTCATTGTCGAAGAGATTATAGGGCTAGAAAGACAACTGTTTTGATCCAATAAAATATTGAGTATCTTAATATTAGCAGAAGGAAAACAATCTGGCATAATTCCTATTTTGATGCTATAATAAAAGTCTGAAAAATGGAATTTCACATATTTAATATAATCTTCATTATTCTTAGAAAATAAAGATTTCTAAAGTACCCTATAAAGAATTTTTTTAATTTCATATTTTACCAGACACACTCTGTCATTGAATTTAGTGAAATGGTTTCGGAAAAACTAGAAAAAAGTTCAACAATTTACTTAATTTTAAAACTCAATTTTTTTTTGAGGCAGACTCTATAGACAGATAGTATATCCAAAAAGAAAACTGTATTTTTGCTAAAACAAATTCCCTAGGCAATTTTAACAGAAGGGAAATGTCTAAAAATTTATAACCACTATGTATCTTTTTGGTTGTTCCTGGAGAATGTACATTTAAGACATTCTTCATCTTCTTAGGTGACCCCAGATATTCAGCTAACAATAAGGCTGCAACATATGCCTAAACCCTTGCACATTCACACAAAGTTACTCTTTGGCTATAAAGGATCCTTTTAAAAGAGAAAATGAATGTAATGGGGAGAGGGGAACTGGGGAGAAAGAAAAAGCTGCTTTTGAGCCTTATGAATTATTTACTCAGTCAAGCAGTGAACTTACTATTTCTAAAAATCTATCAGGAAGATATAAATAGTGAACTCAAAGGAGCAATAAAGTTTAAAACCTATTAATCAGCAAACTTGATTTTTTTTTATTCTTGAAAACATTCTTATGTTAAATTATATTTCATATAGAAATTTACATTTCTAGTATAGAAGTCTTATAAATCAGACCAAAAAATTTTAGTTTTTAAAACTGACAAAAAGATCAGGTAATAACTTTCATCACAGGACATTCAGATTCACAAACTATTTTTTGTTATTCATAATTGAGGGAGCTAATTACAAAAATACTTATCAACCTTTTTATGATTACTATTATTTTTGTCTAATAATTAAATATCTTAAAGTGGTTCTCCACTAGTGATAGTGCCAATGAGATTTATTTCATAGAAATCTCTGGAAGATAGCCTGGGTTCCTGATGAGCATGGCCAGGCCAGAGTCGGATTTCTCTCACAACCATTAATGATGTTTGGTTGCCTAAATTATTAATAGAGATGAAGTCTTCTTTGAATAAAGGCAGAGATAAGGCACTTGCTTCTTGAAAAGAGAGAAAAACCAGACTTAATTTATGCCCAAGTCACCTGTTCCTACATTTTTGAGATGATGTAGAATTTCTGTTCCCTTTTTCATCACAAAATAATTAAAAAATATGAAAAGATTTTGCCTTTGTGTAAATATCTCAGTGTTTAACAAACTTTTTTTGCTTGGATTGAGTAATTTTGTAACCTATAACCCAAATAGAACCCAACTTCTTTTGGAAAATTACATACATGTCTGATAAATTCATTACCTATTTAAAATTATTTGAAAATCCCTAAGTTGTAATAGAAGTGTCTATATGATACAATTTAGAGTCTATTCTTCTTCAGATAAAATATCCAAAAAGCAAACCCAGTGTCTTGTTCATTTGGCCTAGTTTCCTCCCTCCTCTAGGAACACCTGATTCTCCCTGCTTCTGTTTTCCTTCCAGACAAATCACCTATCAGCATTGATCCTTCTTGTTGAAACCCATTTTTTCATAGAATGAGAATCAGAACTGGGAGCATACTTCAAATTCATCTAAGTTTATGGTGAGGAAACTGAGGTCAACAAGTAATGTTATTAACCCAGCTATCTATGATTAGTATGTGGTGGCACAGCAGAGACCAGAAACCATGTTTCCTGACACAGTCTGATGCTCTCTGCTACATGTCCTCACCAACCTCCCAAAAGGATCCTGGAGTTCATATTGGGGAGTATAAACTGATACAGCCTTTCAGACAACACTTGATCAGTAGGTACTGTGAGGCTTAACAGGTTTGCCCAATAATCCCACTCCTAGGACTCTATTCTAGCATAAATTATTAGACAAGCTTCATGTACAAATATTCATGATGGGTATTTATAGAAAGAAAAAAAATTAGATAACATACATGCAATAAAAGGAGACAGTATAGCCATTAAAAGAACTGTAATGGAACAGTTTGAAATGTTTATTAAAGTCTCACAGCAGTATTATAAAAGGCACTTTCCTATGGTAAGTGGTGATGTGTGTGTGTGTGTGTGGAAGGGATACATTAAAAAAACTCATGAACGTATGCAAAACAAATGTTTTCAACCTAATAAATCCTTAGCTCTTCATTGAGTGGCATTTTATTACATTAACACTGATAGAAATAAGAGAGGAATCTTAAATAAGAAAAGGTTATTGTAGAGAGAGAATGATCTTTGTCTAAGATCTAAATTTTTTTTAATTGGCATTGTACAATTTCTTTCTCTAGAACTTTATAGCGAACAAAAATTTGCCCTGATAAAACCACTTTAGAATGGAAATAAAACAAGTTTCCTAAACCCCGAATAAAACTTCACGATGCTCCTTATCTAAAGCTGAACTGCATTTTACTTAGAATTCGAGTAAAGATCTTTCAAGTGTTTTGAGAGTGTTTTTTTTTTAAAGTCCTATTTAAAGCACTGAATATCACTTATCAAGGCTTCAAATGGTCCTCAGTAGCTAGAGGCCTTTCAAAAATCACACTCATTTAAAGCTCTGTAAATCTTGTCTAATCTTAACCCCAAGGAAAGGGCTGAGTTAGCACAAGTACTGCCTGAGGATGGAAAAATATTTTGTCCACCTATTACCAAGTGGTGCAAAAAAAAATGTGCATTGGGCATTCATGTTATTTAAGATTTAAATATTTATTTACTTTGTAATCAATAGTGACAGAAGACCCGATAACTGACATCACTTAACATGTATGGTTATATCTCTAAGGCAGGAAGAAATGTGTAAGTTGACAAGATTTACTAAGTTGCTTTTACACAATAAAGAATTACCAGATAAAAAGAGAGTGAAAAGAACTTTTATTTTTAAATGGGATTTTTTTTCTCTTTAAGTTACTATTCCATAGTCTCTTCCACAAGTGGTCTATTCTTGAGTTATCAAGACATACTTGATAAGAATATCAAAATGCCTTATTCACCTGAAAAAAGAAAAGAAAATGGATATGCAGAAGATCCATTTATATACTTACTTCTTGCTAAGAGAAATATTATTACTCACAAAACAATCTAGTTGAAGATAAATTATTAAGGGCAACTGATAAAACATCTCAAAAAAGTATTGTTTCATTGAAATTTTAAGTACTAAACTCACATTGTTCTTTAATTTGGGTCTATGGTTTCCATATATCAACAACTCTTAAACTCTGCAATTATTTCTCCTTAACCAGGATTCTGAAGAATAACTATCCAGTTCCTAGAATAACCCTGAAGTAGTTTAAATATCAAGTTAGCAAGAACACTCACACAATTTACGTTTGTAGGAATGTCACAGTCTTTCACCCAAGTCACTGAACAGTTTTTCTTCTAAAACAAAGCGGATGAAGAGGTACAGTGAACCAAGTGTAAAATTAGCTAGTAGTTCTTCTGTCATATGGTCCCACATAACCTCTTTACATTTTAACAGACTTCATACGTTTTTTATTATTTATTTATTTTTATTAAGGTATCATTGATATACACTGTTATGAAGGTTTCACAAGAAAAACAATATGGTTTATTATATTCACCCTTATTATTGAGTCTCCCACCATACCCCATTGCAGTCACTGTCCATCAGTGTAGTAAGATGCCACAGAGTCCCTATTTGTCTTCTCTGAGCTACACTGTCTTCCCTGTGACCCATACACACACCATGTGCACCAGTCATGATACCCCACAAATCCCTTCTCTCTCCCTCCCCACCCACCCTTCCCCACCCCTCCCCTTTGGTAATTTTAGCTGGTCCCTTCTTGGAGTCTGTGAGTCTGCTGCTATTTTGTTCCTTCAGTTTTGCTTCATTGTTATACTCCACAAATGAGGGAAATCATTTGGTATTTGTCTTTCTCCTCCTGGCTTATTTCACTGAGCATAATACCCTCTAGCTCCATCCCTGTTGTTGCAAATGGTAGGATTTGTTTCTTTCTTATGGCTTAATAGTATTCCATTCAGAGACTTCACACCTTTAACCAACCAAACCCAGTAAGGAAATTGCAGCTTTTACTTCAAACTAGCTCTATGATCTACACCAGATCACACAACTTTTTGAGGTCCTCAGTTCTTATCTGTAAAGTGACCAGATCAGATGGATTCCTTAAAATCTGTTTCCAACTTAAAAATCTATTATTTCATTTCTCTTAGTCTTTTCAAATCCTTTCACAAGTGATAGGGAAACTCAGAGTGAAAGAATATGTTCTTGTCTTTTTCTGACACTCCGTACAGGAAAGTTTTCTAGGCTCTTCCATCATGTTCAAAACCCTCCTTATTATCTATCTAGAGAAGCTGATTTCCCTTGTAACATGATTCCTATAAATGAATGACATTGTCTTTGCTAACAGCCTCCTTTTGATCGTTCTCCTTTAAGACTCTTGGTCCAAAAGTGTTCTGCTTAGTTAAGATGAGTCTTATAACCCATAAAAGGTGTTAAGATTTTGTTTTGTCTATATACCTTTACAGGAAACATCAAGGCTTCTGGAAAGTAGTTTTGGACGGCTGGATAACTTATAGCACATAAGATCCCTGTTTACTGTATTTACTGAAGAATGTGACAAATTTAGAGAAAAAATATTAATTTCAGGTTACCAGTCTACCTTCCTGTAAGTAAATTCTGAAAGCTGAAATTAATGTTTCTATTTTAAATAGCTGTGAAAGAATTTATTACATTGTATAAAATAACCCCCCACCCCTAGAATCTGTCTTCAGTTTCAGCTAAATGGAGTTACAGATAAACTTGGGAGCCCTATAAATGAAAAGACTGGTCAACAAAAATGCTGAAAATATAAATAATTTAGTGTAATGCCTATGAATTTATATTTTTAGCATGTTAGTGGTTAATCTGGGCTTAACCACCTCCCCAACTTCCTTCCCCCTACCCCAAGTTTTTAAAATCAAAACCAGTTCTTCTGGTAGAAAACATGTCCTTCTAGTCAAATCCTTTTATTTAGACAAATATTTAAATACCTTGATTTCTATGTTCTCCTAAGTCAAAAGTAATGGACTTTACGTAATACTGTTTCAAATTAATATTTCTTTATTAAATCTATTTAAAGAGCAAAAGCTTTAGTCACTAAACTATTGGTTCAGCAAAACAAGAAAAAAATGAATTAGTTATTAAGTTATCAACCATTCCACGACTCTGGCTCAGTGTTTTCAATAACCCTGAACAAGTTGAAATGTCCAAGTTAGCAAGAAATTTCCTACAATCCTTGTCTAAAGGGAGGTAAGTGTCTAACAAGGCACTGAGTAGAGCCTTTCTTCTGAAACAAAGAGTATGAGGTACAGTGGACAAACTTTAAAGCTAACTAGTTCTTTAGTCATATGGTTCCCTGCAACGTTCTTACATTTTAACAATTAGTGATTATTGTTTGCAGCTTCTAATCAATTATAACCAGTAAAGACATGGTAGCTTCTGCTACTAAAAATCATGTGAGTCTAAGCATATTCCTAATTTTCAAACAGATTATCAGAACCTAAATCAGAAAATTTAAAAGAAAATTCAAGAATTTTCCATTTCTATTAGTATAAAATTAAAATCCCATTAGATATTAAATACTTATTTAAGTATGTTAATATTTAAATATTTTACACTTTAGAATTGGTAAAGTTACCAGATTTATAAAAATCTACACAGAAAAATTTAATATATACTATACACATACCTGAACACATGAAAAACCTCTTATGATATTAAATACTCTGAGGTAATCTAACTTAGTTTATTAATAGGGGAAAAGTGAAATACTTTCAAATACAGTGCCTCGGTTAATATTCCTGTAACAGTACTTGGATCAAATGGGGAGCACAGATACCACCTAATCTGCTTTACATTAATGTATGGAAATCACCGGGCCGGTGAGGCTTCAGGAAAATTATGAAGATGACAGTAAGTCCACCTACACTCACTTGCACTTTCTCCTAAGAACTGTCACCCCATCCCCCAATAAACCTCTATAATAGAGAAAGATAAATGTGGGGATTATGCCAAGTTGACCCCAAGATTTGTTCTCCTGCTTAAGGCACATTCAGTAAAGAGCTCTCAACACACATCTGATTTGACAAGCATTTAGGTTTTCAAAGAGGGAGGTGAAAGTGAAATCATACTTGGGGCATTCATGGGCTCTGTGTCAAAGGTCCTTTAGCAGTATTTCAGCTGCTGCATACTAAGACTAAAAGTGGACAAAGTGTAGAGAACCACAAAATCATGGTATATCTGCTCTAAAAGGCATCTTTGAAAACATCTCCTCCAAACTTTTAACTATACAAACATATTTTATACCATATTTGATTAACTTTGAATTTCCTAAGAGCGATTACTCATTTGTGGGAAACACACACACACATACACAAACAAAAGGACAAGCAGACATAAGTATCCAACCACAGAATGAAAATTCCATAAATCAGGGACTATGCTTTAAATCGATATGATAAATAATGAAATTTAGGTTTAACATAAACCTATAATAAATCACTGGGTTTTGATATTTTCCTGAAGGGAAATAATCAGGACAGAAATTACAATGCTAGTGAAATACATGAAATGAAATGAGAGCCTTTCCAAGAAAATGAAATACGAGATTCAATCATCTTTTAAAAATGAACCAGGATTGATTGCTTAGGGTTATTGAAACATTCTGAAAATATTCAACTTAATGTTAACTATAATTTAGTGTTAAAATGAATTTTAATTTTTCTGTCCCAAAATGTATGTAGAAAGCAAAGCTCTCAAGAGCTTCTTGAAACAAAAGCTTTCAAAAAGAGACTTGGAGGAGGGGGAGGGTAAAAGGTCAGCAAGGGGCTGGGAACAAATGGCGATCCACTGGGCAGTGGCTGAAAATTTAGAAGAGCAAGTGTATTTCGTTTTTACTAACCTTGGGATGTGTACCCAACTGTTTACAAACACAGAGGTGAGCCATGCTGCTACAGACAAAATTCTCTCTACTACTACATAGAAGGAGTGAGGCAGGATTTTTGAAGGGGAAAGTGTAACATGTAGAATTCATACCTTAAGTATGGCTAGAATATCAGGCAAACTTTAAAACTTTGGTATTTATATTCTGAGTACTTTTGAAGTCTCCAAAAAGATAACCCATATCCAGAAGGGAAAAATAAATCATATTCAGCAAGCCCAGTTTATTCCTTTCTTTTCAGTAAATCAGATTTACCCCCAACCTATGTTAAAAACCTGGGATTCAAAGAAAGAAAATGACATTCATTTATTTCACTCTATTGTTCACATACACATCTCCATGAAATAGCTCCTCACTTGAGGACTGCTCATAATCTTCTTCTCTACCTAAACTTTTATTATAACCTTAGGATCTTTTAACATCTACGTATTTTCCCATAGAGCCCTCTACTCCATTCCTAAGACCTGTCCCTTTGTCACTACTCAGAACAACTCCACCTCAGAAATGTGAGCCCAACATTTCACTCTCTGACTATACTTCCTCCTCTTCTCTCTTACCTTCATATCTAGGACACCTCATAGAGATCTCCAGTCCTAGAATCCCTCAATTTTCTATCAGTTCCCTCTCCTTGGCTCACTTCTTTCCCTACTAGCTCTGCCATTAAATAGCATAAATTAGATCTTCCATATCTATAAAATGAGAATAATAATATCGACTTCATACCTACTCATTTATTCAGCAAGTATTTGAGCCCATTCTTTATGTCAGGCACTGAGAATACAACAAATAAAACATACCTCCTTGTCCTCATGGAATTTACCTTCTAGAATCTTCTGTAACAATTACAGTTGTTGTGAGCATTAAATAGGTTAATATTTATAAAGAATAATGAGAGGGGCGGAAGATGGCGGCGTGAGTAGAGCAGCGGAAATCTCCTCCCAAAACAACATATATCTATGAAAATATAACAAAGACAACCCTTCCTAGAATAAAGACCAGAGGACACAGGACAATATCCAGACCACATCCGCACCTGAGAGAACCCAGCGCCTCGCAAAGGGGAGGAGTGCCACAAACCAACAAGAAGGGAAGTCCTTCCAGCCATCACTCGTCCCAGTTCTGCAGACTATTCCTATCACCATGAAAAGGCAAAGCTACAGGCAGACAAAGATCACAGAGACAACACCAGAGAAGGAGACAGACCTAACCAGTCTTCCTGAAAAAGAATTCAAAATAAGAATCATAAACATGCTGACAGAGATGCAGAGAAATACGCAAGAGAGATGGGATGAAGTCCGGAAGGAGATCACAGATGCCAGAAAGGAGATCGCAGAAATGAAACAAACTCTGGAAGGGTTTATAAGCAGAATGGATAGAATGCAAGAGGCCATTGATGGAATTGAAATCAGAGAACAGGAACGCATAGAAGCTGACATAGAGAGAGACAAAAGGATCTCCAGGAATGAAACAATATTAAGAGAACTGTGTGACCAATCCAAAAGGAAAAATATCTGTATTATAGGGGTCCCAGAAGAAGAAGAGAGAGGAAAAGAGATGGAAAGTATCTTAGAAGAAATAATTGCTGAAAACTTCCCCACACTGGGGGAGGAAGTAATCGAACAGACCACGGAAATACACAGAACCCCCAACAGAAAGGATCCAAGAAGGGCAACACCAAGACACATAATAATCAAAATGGCAAAGATCAAGGACAAGGAAAGAGTGTTAAAGGCAGCTAGAGAGAAAAAGGTCACCTATAAAGGGAAACCCATCAGGCTAACGTCAGATTTCTCAACAGAAACCCTACAGGCCAGAAGAGAATGGCATGATATATTTAATACAATGAAACAGAAGGGCCTTGAACCAAGGATACTGTATCCAGCACGACTATCATTCAAATATGACGGTGGGATTAAACAATTCCCAGACAAACAAAAGCTGAGGGAATTTGCTTTCCACAAACTACCTCTACAGAACATCTTACAGGGACTGCTCTAGATGGGAGCACTCCTAGAAAGAGCACAGCACAAAACACCCAACATATGAAGAATCGAGGAGGAGGAACAAGAAGGGAGAGAAGAAAAGAATCTCCAGACAGTGTATATAACAGCTCAATAAGCGAGCTAAGTTAGGCAGTAAGATACTAAAGAGGCTAACCTTGAACCTTTGGTAACCACGAATTTAAAGCCTGCAATGGCAATAAGTACATATCTTTCAATAGTCACCCTAAATGTTAATGGGTTGAATGCACCAATCAAAAGACACAGAGTAACAGAATGGATAAAAAAGCAAGACCCATCTATATGCTGCTTACAAGAAACTCACCTCAAACCCAAAGACATGTACAGACTAAAAGTCAAGGGATGGAAAAACATACTTCAAGCAAACAACAGTGAGAAGAAAGCAGGGGTTGCAGTACTAATATCAGACAAAATAGACTTCAAAACAAAGAAAGTAACAAGAGATAAAGAAGGACACTACATAATGATAAAGGGCTCAGTCAAACAAGAGGATATAACCATTCTAAATATATATGCACCCAACACAGGAGCACCAGCATATGTGAAACAAATACTAACAGAACTAAAGGGGGATATAGACTGCAATGCATTCATTCTAGGAGACTTCAAACACCACTCACCCCAAAGGATAGATCCACTGGGCAGAAAATAAGTAAGGACACGGAAGCACTGAACAACACAGTAGAGCAGATGGACCTAATAGATATCTATAGAACTCTACATCCAAAAGCAGCGGGATATACATTCTTCTCAAGTGCACATGGAACATTCTCCAGAATAGACCACATACTAGGCCACAAAAAGAGCCTCAGAAAATTCCAAAAGATTGAAATCCTACCAACCAACTTTTCAGACCACAAAGGCATAAAACTAGAAATAAACTGTACAAAGAAAGCAAAGAGGCTCACAAACACATGGAGGCTTAACAACACGCTCCTAAATAATCAATGGATCAATGACCAAATCAAAATGGAGATCCAGCAATATATGGAAACAAATGACAACAACAACACTAAGCCCCAACTTCTGTGGGACGCAGCAAAAGCAGTCTTAAGAGGAAAGTATATAGCAATCCAAGCATATTTAAAAAAGGAAGAGCAATCCCAAATGAATGGTCTGATGTCACAATTATCGAAATTGGAAAAAGAAGAACAGATGAGGCCTAAGGTCAGCAGAAGGAGGGACATAATAAAGATCAGAGAAGAAATAAATAAAATTGAGAAGAATAAAACAATAGCAAAAATCAATGAAACCAAGAGCTGGTTCTTTGAGAAAATAAACAAAATAGATAAGCCTCTAGCCAGACTTATTAAGAAGAAAAGAGAGTCAACACAAATCAACAGTATCAGAAACGAGAAAGGAAAAATCACGACGGACCCCACGGAAATGCAAAGAATTATTGGAGAATACTATGAAAACCTATATGCTAACAAGCTGGGAAACCTAGGAAATATGGACAACTTCCTAGAAAAATATAACCTTCCAAGATTGACCCAGGAAGAAACAGAAAATCTAAACAGACCAATTACCAGCAACGAAATTGAAGTGGTAATCAAAAAACTACCAAAGAACAAAACCCCCGGGCCAGATGGATTTACCTCGGAATTTTATCAGACATACAGGGAAGACATAATACCCATTCTCCTTAGAGTTTTCCAAAAAATAGAGGAGGAGGGGATACTCCCAAACTCATTCTATGAAGCTAACATCACCCTAATACCAAAACCAGGCAAAGACCCCACCAAAAAAGAAAACTACAGACCAATATCCCTGATGAACGTAGATGCAAAAATACTCAACAAAATATTAGCAAACCGAATTCAAAAATACATCAAAAGGATCATACACCATGACCAAGTGGGATTCATCCCAGGGATGCAAGGATGGTACAACATTCGAAAGTCCATCAACATCATCCACCACATCAACAAAAAGAAAGACAAAAACCACATGATCATCTCCATAGATGCTGAAAAAGCATTTGACAAAGTTCAACATCCATTCATGATAAAAACTCTCAGCAAAATGGGAATAGAGGGCAAGTACCTCAACATAATAAAGGCCATCTATGATAAACCCACAGCCAACATTATATTGAACAGCGAGAAGCTGAAAGCATTTCCTCTGAGATCGGGAACTAGACAGGGATACCCACTCTCTCCACTGTTATTTAACATAGTACTGGAGGTCCTAGCCACGGCAATCAGACAAAACAAAGAAATACAAGGAATCCAGATTGGTAAAGAAGAAGTTAAACTGTCACTATTTGCAGATGACATGACACTGTACATAAAAAACCCTAAAGACTCCACCCCAAAACTACTAGAACTGATATCGGAATACAGCAAAGTTGCAGGATACAAAATCAACACACAGAAATCTGTGGCTTTCCTGTATACTAACAATGAACCAACAGAAAGAGAAATCAGGAAAACAACTCCATTCACAATTGCATCAAAAAAAATAAAATACCTAGGAATAAACCTAACCAAAGAAGTGAAAGACTTATACTCTGAAAACTACAAGTCACTCTTAAGAGAAATTAAAGGGGACACTAACAGATGGAAACTCATCCCATGCTCGTGGCTAGGAAGAATTAATATCGTCAAAATGGCCATCCTGCCCAGAGCAATATACAGATTTGATGCAATCCCTATGAAACTACCAGCAACATTCTTCAATGAACTGGAACAAATAATTCAAAAATTCATATGGAAACACCAAAGACCCCGAATAGCCAAAGCAATCCTGAGAAAGAAGAATAAAGTAGGGGGGATCTCACTCCCCAACTTCAAGCTCTACTATAAAGCCATAGTAATCAAGACAATTTGGTACTGGCACAAGAGCAGAGCCACAGACCAATGGAACAGACTAGAGAATCCAGACATTAACCCAGACATATATGGTCAATTAATATTTGATAAAGGAGCCATGGACATACAATGGCGAAATGACAGTCTCTTCAACAGGTGGTGCTGGCAAAATTGGACAGCTACATGTAGGAGAATGAAACTGGACCATTGTCTAACCCCATATACAAAAGTAAACTCAAAATGGATCAAAGACCTGAATGTAAGCCATGAAACAATTAAACTCTTGGAAGAAAACATAGGCAAAAACCTCTTAGACATAAACATGAGTGACCTCTTCTTGAACATATCTCCCCGGGCAAGGAAAACAACAGCAAAAATGAGTAAGTGGGACTATATTAAGCTGAAAAGCTTCTGTACAGCAAAAGACACCATCAATAGAACAAGAAGGATCCCTACAGTATGGGAGAATATATTTGAAAATGACACATCTGATAAAGGCTTGACGTCCAGAATATATAAGGAGCTCACACGCTTCAACAAACAAAAAACAAATAACCCAATTAAAAAATGGGCAGAGGAACTGAACAGACAGTTCTCCAAAAAAGAAATACAGATGGCCAACAGACACATGAAAAGATGCTCCACATCGCTAATTATCAGAGAAATGCAAATTAAAACTACAATGAGGTATCACCTCACACCAGTAAGGATGGCTGCCATCCAAAAGACAAACAACAACAAATGTTGGCGAGGCTGTGGAGAAAGGGGAACCCTCCTACACTGCTGGTGGGAATGTAAGTTAGTTCAACCATTGTGGAAAGCAGTATGGAGGTACATCAAAATGCTCAAAACAGACTTACCATTTGACCCAGGAATTGCACTCCTAGGAATTTACCCTAAGAACGCAGCAATCAAGTTTGAGAAAGACAGATGCACCCCTATGTTTATTGCAGCACTATTTACAATAGCCAAGAATTGGAAGCAACCTAAATGTCCATCGATAGATGAATGGATAAAGAAGATGTGGTACATATACACAATGGAATACTACTCAGCCATAAGAAAAGGGCAAATCCAATCATTTGCAGCAACATGGATGGAGCTGGAGGGTATTATGCTCAGTGAAACAAGCCAAGCAGAGAAAGAGAAATACCAAATGATTTCACTTATCTGTGGAATATAAGAACAAAGGAAAAACTGAAGGAACAAAACAGCAGCAGAATCACAGAACTCAAGAATGGACTAACAGGTACCAAAGGGAAAGGAACTGGGGAGGATGGGTGGGTAGGGAGGGATAAGGGGGGGAGAAGTAGGGGGGTACTAAGATTAACATGCATGGGGGGGTAGGAGAAAAGGGAGGGCTGTACAACACAGAGAAGGCAAATAGTGATTCTACAACATTTTGCTATGCTGATGGACAGTGACTGTAAAGAGGTTTATAGGGGAGACCTGGTATAGGGGAGAGCCTAGTAAACATAATATTTGTCATGTAAGTGTAGATTAGTGATACCAAAAACAAAGCAAAAAAAAAAAAAAGGGCAGTTCCTGTGTGGTAACCTCCAACGAGTTCTACACAAGGGTATAAAGGGCATATAAAAGTGTAGGCAAAGGGTCTGTTTGTGTTTATACAGAGGATCAAAGCCTAATTGGGCTACCCCAAAAATGAACTAAGATACGATATGAAAAAGAACTTCCAACATCAGCACTCTCTGGAAGACTCATGCCAGAAGATGATCATCAAAAAACCCCAACAAAGATCCACGCACTGCTACAGGTGTAGATGCACTCATCCCACCAGTTCCTGGACTTGCCATGGGAATGAGGAAGGAGATATCTAAGCTGGCCTGTGCATACAGTAAAACAACAAATTTGACTGGATCTATACTGTTGGAACTCAACCAAGAATTTGGAGAAGTGCAAATTGTAGCGCTCCAAAGTCTTACAACTACAGACTATTTACTGTTAAAAGAACATATGGCATGTGAACAGTCCCCAGGAATGGGTTGTTTTAATTTGTCTGATTTCTCTCAGACTGTTCAAGTCCAGTTGGACAATATCCACCATGTCATAGATAAGTTTTCACAAATGCCTAAGGTGCCTAACTGGTTTTCTTGGTTTCACTGGAGATGGCTGGTAATTACAGATATGCTTTGGTTATGTAACTATACTCCTATTATGTTAATGTGTGTGCGCAATTTAAGTAGTAGCTTAAAACCTATTCATGCTGAAGTACTCTACAAGAAGATATGCCAAAGAAATAATCAATCTTCCCATGTTCTCTTCCGCCTGCTACTTCTATAGCTTTTCTTCTTCCTTCCTAATTACAACCCTTAAATAGAATTCGTGCCTCGTATCAAATTTACCGAGTATCATAATTCTTCCAAGTGGTAAAGATACCTCAAGACAAATGCTGGGCATAGAAGCCACAGGGCATAAATATGCAAAGAAGTAAAAAGCTAACCTTTTCAAACAATAAGGCTTCCCTCTCACTTACCAACTTCACATTTCCCTGTATGGCCCCGGAAGATGACTGGTTAGCCAGAGACGGGTAAGATTCCTCAAGGGAGGAACAACCTAAGACAGGCACAGTCGCAGGGGGGCCATCAGGTGAGAAATTGGGGATCAACAGAGGTGAGGCTTAGAACCTCACCCCCCCTGTTCTGAGAGAAATCTTCTGCATACGTGGATGTTTTATTGCCCTGGTCTAGCTTGGATTAACACATAGTCTACAGGCACACACCTGATCATCTACATTTGCTCTCTTACAACACTAAACTATGTTTTCTACCTTTATCTTGTATCTACCTACCACTTCAGCATTTTATTAAAAATAATAATAATAAAGAGAGAAATGTGGTATCCACATATAAATCAAGTATAAAAACCAAATGAGTATTCATATTTGAACTGACTGTTTAGAGTTCATAATGCATGAGCAAAACCGAAAGTTTCTGTGATGACTGCCCTTGTACTGTTCACTATGTAACTTATTCATTATGTAAGAATTTGTTCTCCATGTAAGAACTTGTTTGTTATGCCTCAGAAGATTGGAGACTGACGAAAATTAGGCTTGGGGTGGATTAATGATTGTCCATTGAGCATTGACTCCCCTATACAGAATTTTATTGTCGTTAACAACCATTTGATCAATAAATATGAGAGATGCCCTCACAAAAAAAAAAAAAAAGGACAGACTTCCAATGGTAAAATAAATAAGTAACCAGGATGTAATGTATAGCATAAGGAATATAGTCAAGATATTGTAACAGCTTGGTAGGGTGATAGCTGGAACCTCGAATTATGTATATAAATGTTCTACTACTGTGTTGTACACTTGAAACTAATGTAATGTAATACTGTGCATCAACTACCCTTAAATAAAAAATAATTATTTAAAAAAAAAAAAAAAAAAAGAATAATGAACACAATATAATATGCAACATTTTCTACAACAGATCACCTAAACTGCTTTAACTTCAACACCTTAGCTTCCCTACATATTACTTCTCATTGTATCAGCCTGGCAAAACCTCAACCCTAGATTAATCTGGGATAATGGAGACATTCTGGTCTCCATCACTCATTTAGGATACAGAGGCCATCTAAAGAAATCACAACTGAACCAACTTGTTCCACTAAAAGTGTGTAGTTTCTCATGTCACTTGGACCCAAGGTCAGCTCACTCATTATTTCATTTGTCCTTGGTTAGCACTCTGTCTCCTTTGCAGGCCTTCTTTTCCTCTGCTTGACTCTGAAACACTGATGATCCCCAAGATGCTGTCTTCTGCTCTTTTTTATTCCTTCTCAGCCCACATACATGCCCGATATGGCCCCATGGTTTCAGTCACCTCTTTAGACACTGATTTTTCCAGCCCAGAGCCTCTGTCACATCCCACAATATCAAATTCAAAAGGCCAACTGCCCTGTTAGGCCCCCCACTAGATATTTCACTACCATCTCAAACTCAAAACATCCCAAACTGACTTCCTTAGCTTCTAAATTCATCCTTACTCATGTATTCTCTCTTGGTTTGGTGTCATTACCACCCACACAGTCACCCCAGCTAGAAACCAATTTGGAATTAAGCTTGTTTACTTCTCCACTGACCACTTCCAAGCATCAAGTTCTACTGAATTTCTTATTTACCAACAAAGGTAAAGAATCTGAAATCTGTCCCTCTTCTTTGTTTCTAATAACTGAGCCCTAGTCTAAACCCCCATCAGCTCTCATTAATCTCACTACTTCTCAAATGGCTTCCCTGCCTCCAACCTTTTTCCCTTCAAATTTATAATCCATAACAGCTACCAGAGTAATCTATTAAACCTAACTACAATCAGATCAGGCCCCTGCTTAAAACTCTTCAATGGCTCCCCAAAACATAGAATGAGAGATGAAGTTAAAGCTCCTAAACATGGCATAAAAACCCTCCACAATCTGGCTCCATACCTCTCCATCACTCTCTGTCCCTTATTCACAATGTGCTTTTTCTCCCCTCAGTTGGTCCTCTACTTCCATCCCCCTCTGTGCCCCTCACCTCAATTCTTACACACACGCACACATCTTCTCTCTCTCTGATCCTTTAATATTCGGTATGGACATTATCTCTCCCAGTAATGCTTTCTTTGACCATTCTTTCCATTCTCTATATTATAGTGACTGTACTGTATTAACACTATCTGTTTCTATAACTCTATACAGCATTTGACCATGTGTATTTTGACTGTACTGTATTAACAGTATCTGTTTCTATGATTCTATCCACCGTTTGACCAGCTCCATAGATGCAAAACCAGTTTTATCCACTGTTGTATCCCTAGCAATTAGCAGTCCTACAACACAGTAGGCAATCATTTAATGTTTGTTACATTATACTATCTCATCTTGTACCAAGGATGTCATCAAGTACCAAACTGTAAAATTATATAAAACTGAAAATGAAAGGTTAGGTGATTTACTATTCCTTTCTAGATGTTAACTGCTATTACTAAAATGTTATCAGTAGGTCTTAAAGATTAGCTGCAGCTCCACACAACAAAAAACAAACTTTTAAATTGCAATAGTTTACCCTACAAATGGTTTCAGGTATGTACCAAAAGAATAAGTTAATAATTCATAAAATGTATCCCCCTAAGTGTTTTGACTTCTGAAAGAAAGATATGCTTAGTAGAGGGAGGGAGTAACAACTTGGAGACTTGAAGCCACAGATTAAATAATGTAAACATCCTAGAGGACTCATTTGGCTCAATTTTAAGGGGGAAAAAGCTAATACAAATTCCTATAGTCCTCACACTAACACAGACAAGTAAATTATATAATAACATAGCAATTTTGCATTAATTTCAAAAATATAACCAAGAAATATTAATTTTTTTCTGTGAAACACTTCATGAAGGTTACACCACAGTATCTACCAGAGATACAATTTACTCTCCTGTCCTGTGCTGAGATGGATTCATCTAAAACAATTCAAAATATCATATATTACATGACCTAGTCTCCCTAGCAGAGAAGTGGATGGGACACTGTCATAATTACCCACAATTTTTTGTGAACATCCCAAATTATCTGATGGTCAGAGCTATAAACTGATGTACGTTTATACTGTTTTTTTTTAAAATAACGTCTTCATTCAGCTGCAAGAACTTTTCTTCTCATTTAGTCTTACAAAAGAAAAACAGGCCACTCAAGTAAATTAAGTAGGAAATACTCTCTTTGAAGAATATCTGAAAGTGAATTAGGCCATATACATAGTTTCAGCTCTAAAGTAAAAGTCAGTAACAGTCCTCTATTTTGCCTGATAGAACCACCTGCCATTTAAAGTTAAACTATTTGATGTAGCTAACAAAACCACATACACAAAAAGCTGAAATTCTTAGAGACAACATATATAATGAACATACAACTATAGGATAAAACCTCTCAAGAACTTCTAAAGTAAAGACTTTAGGTGGGAATAGGTTTAGGGATTGACCCACAGAAAGACCTTCATTTAGTTATAAAACAGTAGAATTGATATGGAAATTTCTGTAAGCTAATGTCAGACTCTCAAAAGAATGTGGCCTTCAGTGGATGAAGAACCACTGCTCTGAAGGATCTAAGTCTTCTCTCTTTACTCCTGATGCCTACTCTTGAATAGTACTACTAGCTTCTTCACAAATCACTTACAATTATCCAACATTCTCTATTAACAGTCTAACTCTATTTTACTATAGAATATCCCAAAAGTGTTACATCAACATCCCTGAATCAAAAATTGCTTTCCAAAATTTCTACTTGCTACTGTTAAACTTTAATTTTAAATTATGACTATCAATTCACTTTTGAAAGAGGTCACTGTGACCATTTGTGCATGTGGTCATATCTGCAGTTAGACTAACAAGTACTTTTACTTACCTACTTTTCTTATCTCACAAATACATAGACACATGTATTTCATTTTAAGAGCAAAAGTAAAGCATTTTATTTTTCTATCTTTTAAAAAATATTTATTTATATATGTTGGTTATATTTTATACCCTCCCTTTAAGAGTAAATTTAAGCAGTATCTAGAAATATATCTTTTACTAATAATTTTTGCATTCTTAGATAAAATAAAGGGAATTATATAATTATTTCATCATAGTCTGACAATATACTGGCAACCTTCAAAAGCAATACTCTATTTATTAAAGAATACTGATTCCCCTCAGAGATTTACTTCACATGGTCTTCCTATAGCTTAGTGATTAAAGCCCCGTATGTATTCAGGCTGCCTACATTTGGATACAGGCTCCACTTACTAGCTGTGTGACCATAGGCAACAACGTCTTTGTGCCTCAGTTTCCTTTCCTATAAAATGAAGATAACAGTATCTTCCTCATAACGTTTTCATGAAGATTAAATGAGTTATATTTTGAAAGTGCTTAGAATAGTGCCTGACATAGAAACATTGTTTGATAAATAAAAGGAACAAAATGGTTATATTCTGAAACAAAATGTTATATCCACAAATGCAATTAGAATAAAAGACATATATGTTTTAAGTTAGAAAAATATACAGCAAAGCAATATCTTTCTCAAACTTCTGAAAATGTGGTCAAAAAATGGAAAATATATGAAGGTACAAAACCACTTACATTTAGTGCTTAGAAAAATGTAGAACTGAAATTGTCTGTACTCCTTAAAATAAATGAATACATCTTGCAGTATCTCATAACCAGGAATAATTATTATTATGCTAAATATAAAGATAGTATTAAAAACCTAAAACTATTCAAAGAAACTACTACATTTGAGAAGTCACAAAGATTAAATGTATATATATATAGGAAATACATGGCAAATACTGTATTCTCCCCAAAATGATTTTTTTCCAGTTACTATTTTCAATTTTTACCAATAACCATCATTATAAGTAATAAATATTAAATGTCTATTAACTTGAGATTAAATATAATAGTACAAGAAAAAAATCAGTCTGAGTACTCAGCATCCAGTTTTTCTTTAAAAAAGGAAAACATTACCCATTCCTCTTCTATCTACTCTGTCCCTACTCAAACTCATGTTACTCACTCTTTCCTAAACTTTAGTTATTATTCCCCTTAGAGTTGTACTATATTTCCATCCTTAAAAGAAGTATTACTTCATTTTTCATGTTCTTGAATTTTGTATAAATGAATCATGTGTATTCTTGTATGATTTGTTTTGTTCCAACATTATATTGCTAAGATGATCCCAGTTGTTGAGCACAGCTGTAATTCATTCATTTTCAGTATTGTACATCACTTGATATATTTGTATTGAGGTTTCTCTAAGACATATTTAGGAATGAAGATATTGGATCAGAGTGTATGTGCATCTTCAATTTTATTTAATAATGCCCGATTTTCTTTCTAGAGGATGTACTACTCAGCATTAGATCCTGCACTTGCCTAAGTGATTCAGCTGCTCCATATTCACATGAACAGCAATACCAGTTGGCTTTTGACTTTTGAGAATCTAGGATACATGAAATGCCTTCACATTTTAGTTTTAATATGCATTTCCCTGATTGCTCATGTGGTTGAATGTCCTATAATATGCTTATAGGCCAAAAGAGCTATTTTACAAAATATATATTCAAGTCCTTGCCCAGTTGTCTATTAAGTTGTCTTTATTTCACTGTGTGACGGATCTTTATATGTGCTGAAGACTAATCCCCACTCTCTTTATGGTATCTATTGGTGAAATTATTTTGACTAGTCACATTTGCCAATATTTTGCTCTATGTTTTATGCATTCTTATTTATTCAAAGTCATGAAAATAGTCTACTCTATTATCTTTAGAAAATGTTAGTTTTGCCTTAACTATACTTTTACCGTATCTATAAATCAAGATATAATCCAGCCCAACTGATTTCTCTAAATAACATGAAGTAGTGGTCCAATGCAATTCTTCTTCATTTAATTAACCAACTATCCCAATTATTGACACAGCCATCCTCTCTCTACCAACTGACAATACCAGTGCCATTAAATATCAACTTTCCTTAATGAGTATCTTGCTACTATCCCTTTGAGGTAGACCTTGCTATAACCTGTTTGGAACTGGTATTTTACCTTAAGAGAACATTGTTTCTTTATATTTTAAGACTATTCAATTTTATCTTCCTTTTTGAGCCAATATGAGGTATATTTTTCTGGGAATTTGTCCATTTGACCTAAGCTTTAACTATTTTAACATAAAGATGATCATTCTTGAAACATTCCTTGTAGCATCCCCTTTACATTCCAGACATTGCTCTGTGACTTCTCTTTTCCCTTGATTATTCTTACCTGCAGTTTTAAATTTTGTTAGTCTTTTCAAATAATCTGATTTTAGCTAGTTTCCTCTCTGATTTACTTTTGTTTTCTACTTCATTAATTTATATTTATTTCCTTTTTACTTTAATTGTAGGAGTATTCTTTTATTCTTCAAATTCTTAAGAACACAGTTATTTTTCAGAAATTATTCCTGTAATAAACCATTAACGTCTATAAATTTCCATGAAGTATTACATTAGCTGTATCCCACAACTTCTGTAAATGGCATTTTATTATTGTGAAATTACAAATATTTTCTAATATTCCTTATGTTTTCTTCTTTGATCTACAAGCTATTTGTAAATAACTCATTTCAATTTCCAAACATACATGGAAATTATGTTGTTACTTATAGTTAGTAGCATTGTAAACAGAGAATGTAGCATGATGCCAATCCACTGAAATTTGTTAAAACAGGCTGTGTTTGACCAGAATATTATCACTGTTTGCAAATATTTCTCATGTGGTCTAAAATAATTTTAAAGTAATTTTTAGAAAGAATTCTGAGATGCTCCATAAATGTCCCATACAGCAAGCTTGGAAATCCTGTTATTAAAATCTTCCATATTTTTTATTTTTATCTTCATGTTCCAACATTTCTTAAAAAAGATTATTTTAAAGAACTCATGCTGATAGATTTGCCTATTTCTTCTGTGGTCCTATCTATTTTTTACTTAATATACTTCCAAAATACATTATCAGGTACATACACTACTTTAAAATTATCATTCCTTTGATCATTATTTAGTGACCCTTACTTTCTAGTATAGTTTTTTTCCCTAAAGTCAACTTTAATGATATTAATATACATTATTAATACAGCCACACAACACAAACTTTCTTTAGTGTTATCAGTAGTATCTTTTTTTATCCTTTATATTATCAAGTTTTCTGTATCTCTTTTAAAGGGGTATTTCTTTTTATTTATTTATTTAGGCTTTATTTATTCTCAGCAAGGAAATCATATTTAAGGACCTTTAAAAATAAGGACACTACAATCAGATACCATCAGAAATATATGAGAACACTTTGTTTTATGACACTATTGCAAGCATTGTATAGTGTTATATATATAACTTCCTGTAAAACATGGCACAATGACCATACATTCACTTAGTGACCATACAAAATTATATACATTCATTTTCATTACTACTCAAAGCTTCATTAAAAAAACAATAAAAGAATGAATTCAAAAAAGAATACATTCAAATTCAGAAGATCAAAGAAAATGGGAAGAAAACATGAGATTTGGACTAGAGGTAACTGTGACCCCAAGAGCTGACCAGGAGAATAAACTGACAATAATGCAGACCCTTTGCTGGGGGTTGAGGCTATACGATATACACAACTTCTTGGCAGGAGATAGAAGAATTGTTTTCTTGACTAACTTAAGATCAGGAGAAAAGACCACCAAACAATAATATCTGGGGCTCCAAACATAAGTGGTGCTTACTGTCTGAAATATGGAGACAAACTTGGAAAAGAAAAGGGATAGAAAATACAAAGAAGAACATAATCATATGGAGCATGGAGAAGAAATTGAGTATATTGGAATACAATTTTTTTTTGCTTGTTCAGCATATATATATATATTTTTTAGATAATTATTTTTTATTGAAGGGTAGTTGACACACAGTATTACATTAGTTTCAGGTGTACAACACAGTGATTCAACATTTATATACATGATAATTCTAGGTACCAGCTATCACCATACCAAGTTGTTACAATATTTTGACTATATTCCTTATGCTATACATTACATCCCGGTTACTTATTTATTTTATAATTGGAAGTGTGTACTTTTTTTTTTTGTGAGGGCATCTCTCATATTTATTGATCAAATGGTTGTTAACAACAATAAAATTCTGTATAGGGGAGTCAATGCTCAATGCACAATCATTAATCCACCTAAAGGGGTATTTCTTATAAACAGCATATAAGTAGATTTTGTTGTTTATCCTATTTGACAATCAGTTCCTGTTAACTGGAGCCTTTTGTCAATTCATAGGTACTGTAGCTACTAATGTATAAGCACTTAGCAGTAACTATCTCATTTTGTGCTTTTTCCTTGTCTTCTCCTTTCTATGCTTTTTTTCCTCCTTGTTTGTTTGGTTTTGGATTGAGTAGCTTTTCTCATTGTATTTCCTTCCTCTACTAGTTTGGAAAATACATACATGATTTCTAGATTTGTACTCTTTACCTCAGAAATTTTAAGGTGAATATACAATTTACCAAAGTCTACAGCCAATCAATAATTTTACCCTCCTCCAAAGTTTTATACAGTATTGAATATACCTATCCATATTAACCATTCCTGTGTTCTCTATCCTTCTTACATCTGGGACTTTCTATCTGTGACCACTTTTCTTATCTGTGAGACTATGGTGATGAGAAACTCAGAGACATAATGGTGGAAGTATGTGACCACTGTTACCTGACCCTGCCTCAATCAAATCCTCTAAAGGCAGATGGCAAGCCACCAGGCGCCATGCGGCCCAGGTGTGCGTGATTGAGATGGAAGTTACTGTAGCTGTAAATACTTAAAACAGCTAATTTTTTAGCTTCCTTCCCCACGTGCTTAATGTATTGCCAAAGAATAGACCATCAAAGTCTGCCTTGCTGCCCTAAACCATTTTTGAAGTTGATACAATAAAATGCCATGTCCATCTATGAAAAAAAAGGTACTCACCATTAAAAAAACAACCTGATGTGATAAAAGTTAAAATCATATAGCATTTTATAACCATTAAGTTCTACTATTGTCACACATGGTACACAGGCAAGTGAATCATGTAAATAAGGTATAAATGAGAGCTAGTAAAATGAGGTTAGTTAAGTTTTAAAGTTTTGATTAAAAATATACAGTATATAACACATAGAGCACAAAAGCCCCTTAACACAAACTAGGTCTCATGTGAAATAGAAAATTGACATATAAATAAGATACTATTTTTACATAAGAATTACTAACTTAGAGGTTGAAACATGAGAAAGTGTGTATTCTCAGCACTTGGACTACAAAAAGGCACTGATTTTGATCTACCTTGTAGCATATAGTGTAACTTCCCCCAAACACTTGATTCTTTCATTCAATAAGAAAAACATGTATCAGGCATATAGCTATTTTGAGTGAGAAACATTCAAGTAAGTAAGTTTTATTTTATTTGGAATCTGAAAAGTTCTGTAGATGCCTAATTATTTTAATGCAGAGAATAAAATAGGCAGCGCACTTAGGAGCCTCATTTATCATAGGTAACCAGGCACTGGATCCTGCCTGCTGAAAGAATGGTAAGGATCATCTATCTCTGTTTATTAAGTATCTATGGTAGAGAACTGATATTGAAGTACATATAACAGTTCTCAAGATGGAGCTCTACACAGAACCATTAATAAGTGCCATAAATAATCCAAAAATTCATTCAGTAATAGTAAATGCAGAGGGTATCACATGTTTGAAAAATCATTATTAATGGCAGTAAAACCGTCTTATTCCATAGGACAGACTGTAAGTCTACAACACATTTGTATGAGTTATGATTTACTGATTTGGAAAGAAGAAAATATAAAAATACACAATTCCTCCTAACAGTGACAAATCCAGAAATGCATAGCCAACTTGGTGCATGGATTTTAGCAACCAACTCTAACCAAGGGCACTTCTGCTTTTAGGTAAGTAAGCCTCTTACTGACATATATGATGATGGCAGAAGTGGTAGTGGTGGTGCCAGCACCATTTCAGAGCAATTGCTGTTAACTCTGTTAGCATTATACTACAAGTATAAGTAAAAACTCAGGAAAGCGGACAAATCAGCTTTATTTTCATAGCTTTTCCCACTTGGCACTAAAGCAATTTTGCACATTCTTGAATTTTCAGTTATTTAACATAAAGATGATGTGAACTATGTAAATATAATCATGTCACTCCCTGCTTCAAGATCTTTGGCAATTCCCAATCACTTCCAAAATAACATGCAATCATGGCAATACAAAGTCTTTTTTCTTCATTTGCTTCCTAATTCTCTAGTCAGATTCTCTTCTCTAGCCAGTCATTCATTTCTCCACTCACTCTACAGTTTGATCAAACATGATTTGCAGGTCTCACAATATATGTGTGTGTATGTGTCTTATGCTTTTGTACATACTATTCCCCTGTCTGGACTATTACTTTTACTTAGATAACCCACCCGTAAGACAGCCATCCCTCTATGCAGGTGGGACAGAATATCATATCAGTTACCAAACTATATTCTAAAGTTCTGTTTCCCTATTTTTCTTCCCTAGGACACCACAAGCTCTTTAGGGTAAGATACTGTATCTTTCATCTTCAGAGTCTCACTGTCTAGCACATGAGTATTTCATCTTATTTATTCTACAGATGAGCAAACTTAGACTCAAATAAATTATTTTCCCAATTTCTTAGACCAATTAATAGCAGATTTAATATTAGACTCTAAGACTTCTATCCCCCAGTTCAATGCTCTTTCTGTAAATGCACCTAAAGATATCAGATCAGAAGGAACTATGCCATTAATATTTAGAATGTTCAAGGCAGACACAGAGATAAATTGAGTAAAAATAAATGAGTGCTTTAAAAACAAAAGACACAACTTAGTTACGATGGATTTTCAAGGAATAATAGGTGATAAAAAGAAATAGAAAAGTCATAGAAAAATACTATACTATCTTAAAAATGAGAATTATATGGGAGTTACTCTAGTGACATACCCATTTTTAGGACATGAATAAGAGAAATATAAGTAAATAAATGTATCTATAATCAAGTTATCAAAGTTCAAAATAACTGAACACTTTCTTTATGCATAACAAAATGAGGGGTAAAGTATGTAGCTAAAAATCACAACATCAAGCCAAGATAATTTATGCAAATATGATAATTTATGCTAAAGTAAGAGCAAAGTAGGTTTATTTGCTGTGTAAGTTACCTTTTATGGAAAAAAAGGGAATAATATTTTAACTTAAATGAAAAATCACCAGTTTGAGTGAACTGAAAAATCAATTTACAAATAAAAATAATATAGAACCAACTTAGATGTATACACTTTTAAATATTCATGAAATATAAGAAAATGAGGCATAAGTACATTTTACTAACTCTTTCAACTTATTGGGGCAGAGGGGAGCAGGGCAATAAAATTCTTCTCAGAATTAATCATTTGTTCAATAAGCACTGCTTGTCTGCCACATGCCAGGTGCACTGAGAAGCAATAAAGGGCAGTGACTAACTGCACAGACTCTAAATCTGGCCAAATGGACTAAAATCCCTGTTCTACTGCTTATTAGCTGTGTGACCTTGGGTAAATTAATCTCCCTTTGCCTGTTTCCTCATCTGTTAAAAAGGTCTAAAAATAGTAATAGTATTATTGTGAGAATCAAATGAGCTGATAAATGTAAAGGATTTAGAACAGCACCTGGCATACAATAGATAATATAAATATAGGAGGTGCTATATACCATGCTACTACAGCAACAGCTACTAGTACTTACTGGCATGCCAAGATGAGTAAGAAAGTCTCCATTCTAAAGGATACTATAGTTAGGGAGGGAAGATGACATAGGAACAAATCATAATCTGGTAGAATATGCACAAAAATATAAGTGTAAGAGACAGATTCAAAGGTATAACAGAAGATAATTAACTTCCTCTGAAAAATGGCAAAGGGACCAGGGAAAGCATTTTGAAAGAAGTATCTGAGATGAATTCCTGCTCACCTTTGAAAATACACCAGAAAAGTATGGGACAGTGCAAAAGGAAGTGTTATTTCAGGTAGAAAGAACAAAATTATTTTTAAAGGCATGGAGGAAAACCAACTTGTAGATACAGGAATCTATAGTTAAAAAACAGGAGGCAGGAAGTGGTCAGTAGATAAGTGGAAGAAGTAGCAGGGACAGGTTCATAAATGAGGGCCTTGTAGGTCATGTAAGGGATCTCAATTTTATCCAGTAAGTTAATAAACATGGAGGGAAGAGATCTAATTGTGAGAGTGATTGAATCAGACCTTTTTTTTTTACAAGGATAATTTGGCAGCAGACAGAGAAGAGTCTACTGTAATAAACAATAGTCGATTGTTAAGAGTCTGGGTGAGAAAGGAGGGTCCCACAACAGCAGAAATTGAAATGCAGGGGAAAAGACTGATTTGAGAGATATTTAGGATGTAGAACTGTAGGTACATATCTGGAGCCCAGTCTTCTGGGCAAGAGATGAAGATTTCGAAAACATATGAGACAGTTACAACTAAGAAAGCTGAGTCAGACTTCTAGGTATGGTATGTTGAGTGAGAAGAGAAGCAGCCCTGGGTAACAGCAAAGAGAAAGAGGCTCCATGAGAGAAGAATGGGAAGAGATCAGAAATTAAGAGAAGAGCAATAGTATGGAAGCTAAGAAAGCAAAGTAAGCAAAGCCTTCCAGGAGAGTCAACAATATCAAATACAGGGAATTCAAACAAGGTGAGGACTGGGAAAGGTTCATGGGATTTGGAGGTCACTACAGACCTGGACTACTGTGGTTTCACCTTAACAGCAGGGTGGAGGCCTTATGCAAGGAACTTAGAGACAGTTAAAGAAACTTTCATATCCAAAGGGGGGGATGGATGAAACAGGTGAAGGGGACAAAAAGATACAAGCTTTCAGTTACAACATAAATTAAATGCTGGATAAAAGTACAGCATTGGGAATATAGTCAATAATATTGTAACATCTCTGTATGATGACAGACAGTAACTACGCTTATGGTGGTGAGCATTCAGTAATGTATAACTGTCGAGTGATTATGTATACACCAAAATGAAATAAATACTGTACATCAACTACAATAAATTAAATGAACAAACACTACTGAAGGAAAAAATGTTTTAAAGGACAAAATTATATCCCTTGATGAACTCAAAATAAACGGTAGGTTTAAACAAACCCCCAGTGTAAAGATAAAAGCTATAGAATGTGCAAAACAATTGGTATAGTGCTGAACTCACTAAAACTGTGTAGGAAATAAGAGACCACGAAGATAACATTCACATTGTGCTTAACTGTAGCCACTTTTTTGCACATCTTTCTCTGAAACTTTATCTCTGTGAATTAAAAGTGAAAAATTTGAAAACACTGACTAGGCACAATGTAACTGCTCTCAGTTTTAAAATGTATGAAACCAAGAAAGTAGGATTTGTGTTCTTTTATAATCCTGAGCTTTCAATCTTACTTGAGTCCTGAAAAATATTCCTAAAAACTCAAATAGAAATTTTCATATTGAATTTTGATGAGTAAGACTAAGTCTTTCTGTCTTGGAAACTATGCAAGGCCTACACCTCAGCCAGGCTTGTGACTGAACATCAAAACAGGGTACAGACAAAAATTAACCTGGATTGGATCGCAGACCTAAAACAGCACAGAAGTAAAAAATTTCCTGGAGTGGGCAAAGATTTCTTAAAACACAAAAATCATGAAGTCTAAAAGGATAAAATTATAAATTGGACTTCATCAGAATTTAAAACTTTTGCATTTCAAAGATACCATTAAGAAAATCAAAAGACAAGCCACATAAAGGGAGAAAATATTTTAAATAACCTATATCCATTAAAGAACTTGGGTCCACAATATATAAAGAACTCTTACATCTCAATAATAAAGACAAGCAACCCAATTAAAAACAGACAAATGATTGAAGCAGACAGTTCATAAAAAAAAAAAATCGCAAATGGCCAGTAAGTACATCAAAAGATATTCAAATATCATTAGTACCAGTGAAATCCAAATTAAAACAAAAAGGACACTACCACACAACTACTGGGACAGATAAAATGAAAAACATGGACAAATGTCTGTAAGGAGTAGAGCAACTAGAACTTTCATACATTGTAAAATGTAAAATGTTACAAGCACTTTAGAAAC
The DNA here is from genome assembly GCF_030020395.1 of Manis pentadactyla. NCBI lineage: Eukaryota > Metazoa > Chordata > Mammalia > Pholidota > Manidae > Manis > Manis pentadactyla. The sequence continues at coordinate 117,005,457 of NC_080021.1, read as the reverse complement.
CAGTTTGGCAGTTTCTTACAAAGTTACACATACACTTAAAACTATATATGACCCAGCAATTCTACTCCTGGGTATTTATCCAAAAGAAATGTTAAGCATACATCCATATAAAAATTTGTATGTGAATGTTCATAGCAGTTTTATTCTATAGCAAAACTAGAAACAACCCAAATAGTTAAGTCCATTATAGGTGAATGGGTAAACAAATTGTGGTATATTCATGCAATGGAATATTAGTCACTCAGCCTACAAATACTACACTTGCCAATATAAAAGCAATGAACTACTGATACATTCAATAACATGAATTAAATCTTATCAACCTTATGCTGAGGAAAAGAAGGTAGATAAAAGAGCACTTACTTTGTGATTGTTTATGTGAACCTCTAGAAACAGTAAACCTAATCTCTAGTGATCAAAAGAGATCACTGGTTGCTTGAGTCAGAGGTAGGGAAGGTTGACAGAGATGAGGTACAAGGGAACTTTATGCGATGATGCAAAGGTTGTACAGCTTAATTATGGTGGTAGTTACATAGATGTGTAAGTATGTCAAAAATCACAATGTACATGTGTAATGATATACATAAATTACATACCTCAATAAACTTTATTAAAACATGCACACAAAAAGGGTATCATTTCAACTTTTGTCTTAGGATTGCTTTGATCTATACTATAAGGGCATATTATGTCTTTAAAAAACATACAACCATCTTAAATATATTCCAAATGAAATGAATGAAACAGTATGAAAAGCTGAGGCCCTCACACTCCTTAGGCTACTCAAATACAGAATATAAAGTTTAGCTTCCTTGAGCTTGGTTTCTTTGTTTTATGTAACAGAGTAACACCAGGGTATTATCCTTGAAATCAACATCAGTATTATACATAAAAGTAATGTGGTAAGTTCTCTTTGAATATAATGCCCCTTAAAAAGAGTCCAAGACACCCCAAAGTATAGATCCACTGGGCAGAAAATAAGTAAGGACATGGAAGCACTGAACAACACAGTAGAGCAGATGGACCTAATAGACATCTATAGAACTCTACATCCAAAAGCAGCGGGATATACATTCTTCTCAAGTGCACATGGAACATTCTCCAGAATAGACCACATACTAGGCCACAAAAAGAGCCTCAGAAAATTCCAAAAGATTGAAATCCTACCAACCAACTTTTCAGACCACAAAGGCATAAAACTAGAAATAAACTGTACAAAGAAAGCAAAGAGGCTCACAAACACATGGAGGCTAAACAACATGCTCCTAAATAATCAATGGATCAGTGACCAAATCAAAATGGAGATCCAGCAATATATGGAAACAAATGACAACAACAACACTAAGCCCCAACTTCTGTGGGACACAGCAAAAGCAGTCTTAAGAGGAAAGTATATAGCAATCCAAGCATATTTAAAAAAGGAAGAACAATCCCAAATGAATGGTCTAATGTCACAATTATCGAAATTGGAAAAAGAAGAACAGATGAGGCCTAAGGTCAGCAGAAGGAGGGACATAATAAAGATCAGAGAAGAAATAAATAAAATTGAGAAGAATAAAACAATAGCAAAAATCAATGAAACCAAGAGCTGTTTCTTCGAGAAAATAAACAAAATAGATAAGCCTCTAGCCAGACTTATTAAGAAGAAAAGAGAGTCAACACAAATCAACAGTATCAGAAACGAGAAAGGAAAAATCACGACGGACCCCACGGAAATGCAAAGAATTATTGGAGAATACTATGAAAACCTATATGCTAACAAGCTGGGAAACCTAGGAGAAATGGACAACTTCCTAGAAAAATATAACCTTCCAAGATTGACCCAGGAAGAAACAGAAAATCTAAACAGACCAATTACGAGCAACGAAATTGAAGCGGTAATCAAAAAACTACCCAAGAACAAAACCCCCGGGCCAGATGGATTTACCTCGGAATTTTATCAGACATACAGGGAAGACATAATACCCATCTCCTTAAAGTTTTCCAAAAAATAGAGGAGGAGGGGATACTCCCAAACTCATTCTATGAAGCTAACATCACCCTAATACCAAAACCAGGCAAAGACCCCACCAAAAAAGAAAACTACAGACCAATATCCCTGATGAACGTAGATGCAAAAATACTCAACAAAATATTAGCAAACCGAATTCAAAAATACATCAAAAGGATCATACACCATGACCAAGTGGGATTCATCCCAGGGATGCAAGGATGGTACAACATTCGAAAGTCCATCAACATCATCCACCACATCAACAAAAAGAAAGACAAAAACCACATGATCATCTCCATAGATGCTGAAAAAGCATTTGACAAAGTTCAACATTCATTCATGTTAAAAACTCTCAGCAAAATGGGAATAGAGGGCAAGTACCTCAACATAATAAAGGCCATCTATGATAAACCCACAGCCAACATTATATTGAACAGCGAGAAGCTGAAAGCATTTCCTCTGAGATCGGGAACTAGACAGGGATGCCCACTCTCTCCACTGTTATTTAACATAGTACTGGAGGTCCTAGCCACGGCAATCAGACAAAACAAAGAAATACAAGGAATCCAGATTGGTAAAGAAGAAGTTAAACTGTCACTATTTGCAGATGACATGATACTGTACATAAAAAACCCTAAAGACTCCACCCCAAAACTACTAGAACTGATATCAGAATACAGCAAAGTTGCGGGATACAAAATCAACACACAGAAATCTGTGGCTTTCCTGTATACTAACAATGAACCAACAGAAAGAGAAATCAGGAAAACAACTCCATTCACATTTGCATCAAAAAAAATAAAATACCTAGGAATAAACCTAACCAAAGAAGTGAAAGACTTATACTCTGAAAACTACAAGTCACTCTTAAGAGAAATTAAAGGGGACACTAACAGATGGAAACTCAGCCCATGCTCGTGGCTAGGAAGAATTAATATCGTTAAAATGGCCATCCTGCCCAAAGCAATATACAGATTTGATGCAATCCCTATGAAACTACCAGCAACATTCTTCAATGAACTGGAACAAATAATTCAAAAATTCATATGGAAACACCAAAGACCCCGAATAGCCAAAGCAATCCTGAGAAAGAAGAATAAAGTAGGGGGGATCTCACTCCCCAACTTCAAGCTCTACTATAAAGCCATAGTAATCAAGACAATTTGGTACTGGCACAAGAGCAGAGCCACAGACCAATGGAACAGACTAGAGAATCCAGACATTAACCCAGACATATATGGTCAATTAATATTTGATAAAGGAGCCATGGACATACAATGGCGAAATGACAGTCTCTTCAACAGGTGGTGCTGGCAAAACTGGACAGCTACATGTAGGAGAATGAAACTGGACCATTGTCTAACCCCATATACAAAAGTAAACTCAAAATGGATCAAAGACCTGAATGTAAGCCATGAAACAATTAAACTCTTGGAAGAAAACATAGGCAAAAACCTCTTAGACATAAACATGAGTGACCTCTTCTTGAACATATCTCCCTGGGCAAGGAAAACAACAGCAAAAATGAGTAAGTGGGACTATATTAAGCTGAAAAGCTTCTGTACAGCAAAAGACACCATCAATAGAACAAGAAGGATCCCTACAGTATGGGAGAATATATTTGAAAATGACACATCCGATAAAGGCTTGACGTCCAGAGTATATAAGGAGCTCACACGCCTCAACAAACAAAAAACAAATAACCCAATTAAAAAATGGGCAGAGGAACTGAACAGACAGTTCTCCAAAAAAGAAATACAGATGGCCAACAGACACATGAAAAGATGCTCCACATCGCTAATTATCAGAGAAATGCAAATTAAAACTACAATGAGGTATCACCTCACACCAGTAAGGATGGCTGCCATCCAAAAGACAAACAACAACAAATGTTGGCGAGGCTGTGGAGAAAGGGGAACCCTCCTACACTGCTGGTGGGAATGTAAGTTAGTTCAACCATTGTGGAAAGCAGTATGGAGGTACATCAAAATGCTCAAAACAGACTTACCATTTGACCCAGGAATTGCACTCCTAGGAATTTACCCTAAGAACGCAGCAATCAAGTTTGAGAAAGACAGATGCACCCCTATGTTTATTGCAGCACTATTTACAATAGCCAAGAATTGGAAGCAACCTAAATGTCCATCAATAGATGAATGGATAAAGAAGATGTGGTACATATACACAATGGAATACTACTCAGCCATAAGAAAAAGGCAAATCCAATCATTTGCAGCAACATGGATGGAGCTGGAGGGTATTATGCTCAGTGAAACAAGCCAAGTGGAGAAAGAGAAATACCAAATGATTTCACTTATCTGTGGAATATAAGAACAAAGGAAAAACTGAAGGAACAAAACAGCAGCAGAATCACAGAACTCAAGAATGGACTAACAGGTACCAAAGGGAAAGGAACTGGGGAGGATGGGTGGGTAGGGAGGGATAAGGGGGGGAGAAGTAGGGGGGTACTAAGATTAACATGCATGGGGGGGTAGGAGAAAAGGGAGGGCTGTACAACACAGAGAAGGCAAGTAGTGATTCTACAACATTTTGCTATGCTGATGGACAGTGACTGTAAAGGGGTTTATAGGGGAGACCTGGTATAGGGGAGAGCTTAGTAAACATAATATTCGTCATGTAAGTGTAGATTAGTGATACCAAAAACAAAGCAAAAAAAAAAAAAAGGGCAGTTCCTGTGTGGTAACCTCCAACGAGTTCTACACAAGGGTATAAAGGGCATATAAAAGTGTAGGCAAAGGGTCTGTTTGTGTTTATACAGAGGATCAAAGCCTAATTGGGCTACCCCGAAAATGAACTAAGATACGATATGAAAAAGAACTTCCAACATCTGCACTCTCTGGAAGACTCATGCCAGAAGATGATCATCAAAAAACCCCAACAAAGATCCACACACTGCTACAGGTGTAGATGCATTCATCCCACCAGTTCCTGGACTTGCCATGGGAATGAGGAAGGAGATATCTAAGCTGGCCTGTGCATACAGTAAAACAACAAATTTGACTGGATCTGTTGGAACTCAACCAAGAATTTGGAGAAGTGCAAATTGTAGCGCTCCAAAGTCTTACAACTACAGACTATTTACAGTTAAAAGAACATATGGCATGTGAACAGTCCCCAGGAATGGGTTGTTTTAATTTGTCTGATTTCTCTCAGACTGTTCAAGTTCAGTTGGACAATATCCACCATATCATAGATAAGTTTTCACAAATGCCTAAGGTGCCTAACTGGTTTTCTTGGTTTCACTGGAGATGGCTGGTAATTACAGGTATGCTTTGGTTATGTAACTATACTCCTATTATGTTAATGTGTGTGCGCAATTTAAGTAGTAGCTTAAAACCTATACATGCTGAAGTTACTCTACAAGAAGATATGTCAAAGAAATAATCAATCTTCCCATGTTTTCTTCTGCCTGCTACTTCTATAGCTTTTCTTCTTCCTTCCTAATTACAACCCTTAAATAGAATTCGTGCCTCATATCAAATTTACCGAGTATCATAATTCTTCCAAGTGGTAAAGATACCTCAAGACAAATGCTGGGCATAGAAGCCACAGGGCATAAATATGCAAAGAAGTAAAAAGCTAACCTTTTCAAACAATAAGGCTTCCCTCTCACTTACCAACTTCACATTTCCCTGTATGGCCCCGGAAGATGACTGGTTAGCCAGAGACGGGTAAGATTCCTCAAGGGAGGAACAACCTAAGACTGGCACAGTCGCAGGGGGGCCATCAGGTGAGAAATTGGGGATCAACAGAGGTGAGGCTTAGAACCTCACCCCCCCCTGTTCTGAGAGAAATCTTCTGCATACGTGGATGTTTTATTGCCCTGGTCTAGCTTGGATTAACACATAGTCTACAGGCACACACCTGATCATCTACATTTGCTCTCTTACAACACTAAACTATGTTTTCTACCTTTATCTTGTATCTACCTACCACTTCAGCATTTTATTAAAAATAATAATAATAAAGAGAGAAATGTGGTATCCACATATAAATCAAGTATAAAAACCAAATGAGTATTCATATTTGAACTGACTGTTTAGAGTTCATAATGCATGAGCAAAACCGAAAGTTTCTGTGATGACTGCCCTTGTACTGTTCACTATGTAACTTATTCATTATGTAAGAATTTGTTCTCCATGTAAGAACTTGTTTGTTATGCCTCAGAAGATTGGAGACTGACGAAAATTAGGCTTGGGGTGGATTAATGATTGTCCATTGAGCATTGACTCCCCTATACAGAATTTTATTGTCGTTAACAACCATTTGATCAATAAATATGAGAGATGCCCTCACAAAAAAAAAAAAAAAAAAGGACTTCCAATGGTAAAATAAATAAGTACCGGGATGTAATGTATAGCATAAGGAATATAGTCAAGATATTGTAACAGCTTGGTAGGGTGATAGCTGGAACCTAGAATTATGTATATAAATGTTCTACTACTGTGTTGTACACTTGAAACTAATGTAATGTAATACTGTGCGTCAACTACCCTTCAATAAAAAATAATTATTTAAAAAAAATAAATAAATAAAATAAAATAAAATAAAAAGAGTCCAAGAGAGCCTTCCTCAAGCTGAAAGACATATAAAAAATAGCATTAAGATACTATTCTATTACTGATTTAACAAACAGCCTTGTCCTTAAGGCTAGAACAACTAAGCATTGTTTAGGGTCAAAGCTACAGAAACAATGAACAAATTTTATAACAACATCCTTTTAGATGGTAGTTATATAGTTAATATCCAACAAGACGTTATGAAATTGTTAGCTGATGCAAGATGTATTTACAACAAATAAACTTAATGTAATAAGTAAATTTTAAAAAGAACATATACTGAATGCTAAAACATGTACTAGGCACAGTGCTTCATACATCTAATTTAACCTAACAATAAGGTTATCATCCCCTTTTTATATATATGGGGAAATTCAAGCATTGGAAAATTAAGTAACTCGGCCACAGTGACTCAGCTAGTAAATTACTGGATAACCCAAACTTTTAACCAGTATGTTTGCTCCTCTTAAGAAAGAATTGCTATATTCAAAGGTGAACTTCAGATGCATTAAAGACCTAAATATGAAAGGTAAAACTACAAAACTATTAGAAGAAAATCTAGGAAAATATCTTTGCAGTTTATGGATCAAGAAAGATGTCTTACTGACCACAAACTAAAAAATTTGATAGATTTAACTACATTAAAATTAAGGATTTCTGTACCATAATCAGTCAACTTAATAAATGATACATTAGGGAAAAGTTTACCATGTCTTAAACCACCATGGGACTGCTGTCCCAAATACACAAGGAATTCTGGGAAACAAACAAGTCAAAACCCAACCAAAAGGAAGGGCAAAGGGTATAACAGATCAGATAATGAAAACAGAAACCCAAATGGCTAACAGTGATATGAAGAAATGATCGACCTCCCTCATCAACAGAGAAAAACATATTACAGCAACCATGAAATTTTATTTAACAACAGTTAAATGAGTAAAATGTAGGATGCTCCACCATAGCAAAAGCTGGCAAAATGTAAGAAAGTAGAATTTTTATACCTTGTTGGTGAGGGTAAAAATTGGCATGCCCTTTTTAGATATAATCTGGCAGAACTTAGATTAAACGTGATATTTAACTTCAACCTATAACAGCAAATCATCCCCGCATATATATCCCCAGAAAAACTCTTCCACAGCCATTAGCAACAGCTAGAAAGATGTTTACCACAGAACTATTTGTACCCAAAAGTGGGAGTCAACCTGTACATCTATCATTAAAGGAACTCATAAGTAATGTGTGCTAGAGCAAATCATGCAATATTGCACAGTTAGAAGCAATGAACTAGATGTACATACATGAACAGATTTCAAAGAACACTGAATGAACTAAAATACATAGCAAAAAAGCAGTTATGTAGATGCAAAACACAAAAGAACTACACAATTTTACAAGGATAGAGATGTAACCAAGAATATCTAAAAAATATGTTAGACTGGGTACAAGTGAGGGTTGGGAAAGGATAGCGTGTACGGTGTTAAGAACAGGAATAAAAAGGAAAAAATGTAATCCAAATTAAGAAGACTATGCTTCTAAGCAATATTCTATGCAACTCAAATGTTTTGTTACAGTCACATCAACTATTAAATTTGATAAGATTTATGCAAGTGGTTAGAAACCCTTTTATCTGAGATGATTGAGCATTCTACACATCTTGGTCTTAACTACAATAAATTTGAAAATTCATGGCATCTAGTTCTCAGTTGTTACAAATGGTCTAATAAAAGGAACCTGAGCTCCGAACCTGAAAACTATAACCTAGTCCAAGCTAACTAGTACTAGAACCTTAGCAATCATTTTATCTCTTTAATCTGTTTTCTTATCTGTAGAAATGGACTTGGATTATTCTCCAAATCCCTCCAAAATTATTTCATTAATTTCTTAATTAGAATTTATTCATATGTAACTATGTTCTCTCCTCCAACTCTCCCCCCAACAAAAAAAGCAAAAAACCAGAGTATCAATCTAAGAGGGTTAGAAAAAAGATGTAGCAATAGGAGTGAATAGCAACTTAAGTTTTTCAGTAGAAAGGAAAAAGCATTAAAGAGATACAGTGATTTGTATAGCCTTTTCAAGTATCTAAGGCGAGTAAGGTTATCTTGAGCCCAAGTTCAGACAATCTATTCTTTGAAGAGTATCAGTGTATGTTGTCCCACATGTCACTATTACCCCCTTAAAACCACGTTAAAGCCTCTTGTGGATTTTATACTTGAAGATCCTAAATTTCAGCTTATCTGTATCAGTTTTCAGATAAAAAAAACCTCTGAAGAGCCTTCCATATTAAAAATATAAGATTCCAAAAGAACGATGAAATTTTAATCAATAAACTAGTCACACTCTGAGCATTTAACGAAAACCAAACATTCAATTAGAATGTGGGTCGAATGGATATAAAGATCTCAAAGATTAGGAAAATTAGAATATATTGTGAGTTGATGACCATGAATAGTAACTGAGGTATCTAAACAACAATGGTGCCACATTTTATAAATAGAAAATTGATATGGGATTAAGATACCTAAAAACCAAAACTGGAATATTTAAAATATCTAAAAATTTGAAATTATAATACTTTAAGAAGAAAATAGAGATCTTGCTATATTCTTAGAATATGGCAGTAAACATGAGAAATTGACCTAATCCCCGCATTTATCTTCCATTCACATTTAATTTTAAATATGGATGGGGAGGGAGGGGAAGGGGAGAGGGAATTAAGAGGTCACAAGCCATCTGTTGCTAATAATTCCAGCACACATGTAGTTGGTACTGCAAAACAGATGATAACACTTTTCCCAGGCTGCCATACTCTAAGGTCTTCTACTAACAGCTACAGTTTATAACTTACACTCCATGCCTCAAGTCTCAATAAATATATAAAGTGGATTATGAGGAGATATGGACAGATAAATGAAACCCCAATGATTAGAGAGGACATGTATTAAATAACAGGAGGATGTTTTAGTAAATGAGATAAACTAGTTTCTTAGAGAATAAAAAAATAAGAATCTAATAATATTTCAAAGCTAAAATACAGTTATAGACTTGAACTTAGCTTTTTCTGCTCTACCTTTGGAGTTTTTCAACTAAACTACACCTAAACGATACACTCCAAAATATGTTTTAACTATGTTAATGAAGTGAGTTCTAAATATTAAACAATTTTCTTTTCTGAAAACAATCTTAAGGCAAATTTTATTTATTAGAGAGCATTTTGCTTTTTAAGTAGTAATAGCATGTTGCCATATTTTCAAGCAAATTAGTCTCAGGTTAACAAGCACACTATTTACCTTCATCAAGATTAAAATCTAGATATGCTCACACCATACTGAAATTTTTTATTTGTTAAAATTGATGTCCCAATAAAGCTTCCTTTAGGAATACAATTCTCAAAACACTGTCCCACCCAAAGGAAAGATTATTTCTGATAGCAATGCCTGTATAATTGCTCAGATTTAACTTTAACTGGGGTTGCTAAAAAACTTTTTTTACACTGTGTATATCCATTTATTTTCTTTAACTTGTAGAAACTTACAGGCTTTTAAAAAATGTTTTAAAAAACCATTTTGTATTTCCTAATCAGAGCACTTTTCCAGTTAGAAATTTAAAAAAATTTTTTTCAACTATGAACTTTTTACTTTAGCTTTTATCTCGATTAGAAATAAACATACATTTTCCCATAAATTAGTGATCATGCTGCAAAGCTTAAGAAACCTTTTTTTTCATCCTAAATACTATTTCTACAATTCCATCAAGTTCTCTAACCTCTCACTGCACTCCTGCATACTAATATGTATCTTCTTCCAACATGTATCATATGATTTTTTTTCTTTACTGCAATTCAGTACAGGTAGTTAAGAGTGGCTGTCAGTATAATTCCACATGATACTGCATCTGTGTTTACATCTGGCTCTAATCACATACTTAGAGTGATTTATAGAAGGGAAAGAAAAAAGGGGGAAAAACAAAATAAAAACACCTATGAGAAATGACTGCTGTTATTTTAAAAATAGTCCCAACTTCTTGATAGAACTTTCTCACCACATGCTTCAAAGCCACTAGAACTGCAAACATATGGTATGGCATTCAAAAATGCTAGATACTAGAGAAAGAAAGAAAAAGGTATTAACCAAACATCTCATATGCTTTCGCCTAAGGGTCATCTTGACAAATGAACGATGCTTTCAATTATAAGATACTTTAAATTTTGCTCCATGTTACAATTATGTATGTCATGGCTTTGTGGTAAAGTTCCTCAGTTCCTTAAAAAAGTTCCTTAAAATGGTGGTTTTGTTTTTTTTTAACCATTTTACTGGTAACTTATTTACTACTCCCAGCTCTAGAAATTAGGAGAAAACCAAATTCAAGAAACATTGGTCAGGAAGCATAAAACTGTATTTATTCAGACATGCAATGCACATACATGCCCACTCTTGAAGAGCCATGATACCCCCCAAATGAGAAATTCACAGGCTTACTTGATAATTCAGGTAATTTCAACTTTAATTCAAGATAAATAGTATTACTATTACATTATGGCATTAGTGGTGTACACACAGAAACACCATTAAAAATAACTACGGAAATAAATACCTCTAACATTTGACCTAATGAAATACTTCATTTAGGAATGTATTAATACATGCAGTTATATTAATGTAATTATGTGAACATAAATCAAAAAGCATAACTAAATACAGTAAGTCTTGTGCAATTATTTATAAATGGAAGTTATAATACCGATTTACATGGTTTGAAAAGTGAGAATTCTTTGAATGCAAGCATGTGATAAAAATCAAACTATAGACTTTTACAACACTGCATTTAAAACCCCAAAACAAACTTATGTTCCTTAATTTATAATTGGTAAATTTAAAATTATACACTACCTGATTCTGATTCTTAAAGTAGAAGGGAAGGAAAAGATAAAATCTAAAAATCACTAATATCTGAGGGGCTGCTCATTAAGCAGTTGTCTGCCAACCCATGTTTAAGTCTACAAAAGTTATAGGAAAATAATTACACAATACTATTAATCAATTAATTGCAATTTTCTTACCATATTTAACCTTTTAATGTGTAAAAATATTTCTTCAGGGTTCTTACTATGAATAGAAAGGTTAAATATATGCTAAGTATGCAAAAAAATATATGGGCCAATCATTACATATTCTTCTACAAATCTAGCAATATAAAACTTTTTTTTTTTTACAGCATTAATACATCTGGTCTAAAGCAAGACTAAAGTGATAGCAATCTCAATTTCAGGACATAAAAAGCTCAAATTTATAAAAATGGCCAAGCTAAAACATTCCTACTTCTTTTCAGTCTTAGTAGACTAGAAAATGCATAAGCCTAATTTACCCAGGGCTAGTTTACATAACACTAAGACTCCGAATTACACCAAAGGTCCCTATCCATGCAGAGGTCCCAATCAACAGGAGATAGGGACTTATGGTACTACTACTACACAAAACATCACTTTTGTTAGCATCCTCTACTGGTGGTTTCCAAAGACAGCAAGTAGAAATGGTGCAAATAACAGAAAAATAGGTACCTGCTGTTACATCTAAAGTGAATTACTCAGATTGTGGTCATTAGTAGCTAGAATATATTTCTCAAAAAAAAAAAAAGGTAAGAAAACCACACATAGAGTATAAGTGGAAAATGAGAAGACAAATTTTTAAAATACAACGAACAAAGCATTATATTGTAAATGGCAACAATCGATTTAAGCAATTGGAATACTACTCTTTTGTAGTTGACTAATATCATTACCATAAAGTTACTACATAAGGTTTGATCCTCTGGCCAAATCATGCTCAGTTGGTTTACCTCTGTCAAGTTACATTACTTGATTCTCCCATTAATATCCTACACTGCAGATATATTCCAGAAAGGAAATTAAAATGTTTTAGTGGAGGCTTAAACAGCAAAATCTGCATACTTTATTTTAAAATGAACAAAAAAATTATTTACATATAAATAATAGCATACTCTATGACTATTTCTCACTGTATATATATCTTTTACCCTGTCATTCAAAAGATTTAAGAGCTAACATTTTTCCCAAGCAATTCTCTTCCACAAACAACTCCAACTTAAATATGATTGCATTGCTAAGAAATATTAACCAGCACCTACCCTAAGGTTTCCTAACACAATGGCATATGACCATTTTTAATTCACAGATTATAAGGCTTAATCTCAAAACAGCATGGCTGTAATCATCAGCACTAGATGAAATGCATTTGAGAACAAAAAAATACAAGCACAGAGCCGAAAGTGATGAAAATGGAAGGTACCTGTAGTAGTACAGTGCTATCTTAAACACCTTTTGTTTTCCGAGAGTAATGCATACTGCAGACAAGACATTTTGTGCTAACAAGCCCCAAATCTGTTTTTCTAATATTAAACACAAAGAAAAATACTGACAACAAGCGTGGTAAATAAATTCCTCCCTCGAGAATGAAAGCAGCAGACAGGAGGGGGCTGACATACATGCAGGAGAAAACTAAACACCATCTTTTTTCTACCTGCACAAGTTGCCATTTGCTGCAGCGATCGAGAACCTCTTTTTCCTGTTGACTTCAAGTACCTTTCAGGATAGCTTTTTTTCCCTTAAGTCATCTGTTGATATGCCTTATGGGTGTAATGTTCATATCACAGGATCTTTAGAAGAAAAATCCATTCTTTCCTGTTCAGGTAAACATGTTTACAGCAGCTGCACAGACGCTGGGTGGTTCAGACTCACATGTCACACACACGTCGTCAGCAACAAGAAAAGCCCCTTTTTCTGGTGATGAACATTTTAAATAAGGTAAAGAGCCAACAGCCCTCGCTGAACCAACTTACCTTTCATAAGCCACATCAGCAACAGCGGCTGTAGCTCTATATAGAACACACAGTATTTGACGCTAAAACAGGAAATTAAATTGCAATGGCCTGTGCGCCGCTCCTTGCTATAACGAATCATCTCTCCACAATGAGGATACCAAATATTAGTTATCGGTCCTAACAAACGTCTTTAAAAAGCGAATGTTTATTCGAATAACTAAAAACCATTCATGAAAGCAGTGATTTCAGTGTCAGCCCAATATATAATAAATGTTTACGATTGGAAGGAAACATCATGAAACAGCTTAAAATCTTGGTATCTGCTTCTAGACAGGAAATCCCACACAAAATCTAAAATTGCCAGGAAAGGTTACAAAACCTCGCGTTTCGCATCCCAGAGGGGAGGGAGAAAGGGAGCAAGGGAGCCGGGGAGGTGGGGGTGGGGTGGGGCGGGGGAAGCGCTAGAGAGTTTGCACTCAAACACACATTTCCTTATTTTTCTGGAAGGTACAGCGATCCCATTACAGGCGCATTTATTGTCCTACTCCTAAAACTCGTTTTAAAAATAACGCAGGAGCCCAAAGGAGTCCCTTGGTCCGAAACGTACGCGTAATTCCTTATATAGTCTGGGCTGCAGCCCGCAGCAGGGCCGTTGCCGCCCATTATTATACAAACAGGTACCCGGCCGCCGGGTGGGAGACCTCGCCTTTGCCTGCCGCCCCCGGGCGGACAAGTCTTGCTCCTCTCACCACAGAAACTGTCCAGACAATAACAATCAGCAGACATTTCACTGCTGAACAAGAGGGAGAGAGAGCACAGAATCGCCCCGAGATACGCAGAAATGCAAGCAACTTACAATGTCTCTCCAAACTGGAAAAGGCGACTGTGCAACCACCACCACATGTTCGGGTCTGACGCTCTCTCGCTGTCTCTCTCCCCCGTTATTCACTATTATTTTTAACTCTCACGCCGGGCAGGGACGTGTGTGTTTCCCCGGCACATGGACACAAATCAATAAACACTGCAGCTGCAGCGCACCCGCGCGTCCGTGGGTCCGTCCGCCCCCTCCCCCACCCGCCTTCCACCCGAGACCCAGCGCGCCACCCAAGCTCCATTACCCGGCGTCAGCGCTCCGCGCGTCCGGCCCAGGTAACAACTTCCCCAAAAACCGAAAAGAGAAAAAAAAAGACAGGCGTCCGCACAGAGCCCCATCCCGGCGCGGAAAAGCAGTCCTCCCCGGGGAGGGGATCTGTCTGTGGTGCTTCCCCGACTCTGAGACCAGGTAACAACTCCACAAACGCACGCGCCGCCCAGCTCGCCGCCAGCTCGAGGTCTCCCGGAGCGGTAAGTAGGTGCCCGCTCGAGCCCGGAGTCCCCGGCCGCCCCGCCAGCTCCCCACGGAACGTGGACGGCACTCCCAGGGCTCGCCTCACCGTCCCCAGCCGGGACCCAGGAGAAGGGAGGGGAGCCGCTGAAGGCCCCGCGCTTCCGTCCTGCTGCCCCCCATTCCGCGGGCGCGCCTTGCTGGCGGGTCATAACTTCATCGCCGCCAGCCCAGCCCGGTCCGCCCGCGGCGCGCTCCGCCAGGACCCGCGCAGACGCGCGCACGGACGGCACGCAGCCCGCAGCCGCCGCCGGCCGCCCGGCCCGGCCCAAGCCGCGGGGCCCGAGCGACAGCGACCGCCCCGGCCGGGGCCGCGGCGCGCGGAAGGCACTTTGCAGGGTCAGCGCGGGGCACAAGTTACTTCCCCGGCTCCCGGGGGCCTCCGCGCTGAAGGAGGATAACACGGAGGAGGATGAGAGGGGGAGGCGCCGAGGGGCAGGCGAGTGGGGAAAAGTGCGAAAGAAGCAACAGCCGCTCCACCCAGGACCAGAAAAGTGGCCGGCCGCGTCCCGGCCGCCCGCCCAGCACCGGGGATGCGGCGGCGGCGGCGGCGGCGGCTAACGGTCCATGGAGGCGGCAGGCGGCAGAAGCCGCTAGGCGGAGAGACCAGGTAAGAGACATAACGGTTCAGGGAGAGCGGGCGGCCGCGGCGCGGCTCCGGCAGCGGCGGCTGCGGAGGGGGGCAGAGAGCACTACTTTCTACTTTCCCACTCCACTTGGCCCGTCCCTGCTCCGGCCGCCCCCAGCCCGGCTCGCCCCCCTCACCCCCGGGGCGCCCCGGCTGCCCGTCTCCCCCTGACTCCGCCGCTCCCCGGTCCCCTACGCCACTCACCGTTATTGCGCCGCGGGTTCGCCTGCTTTCTGCGCTTACACCTGGGGCCATCCGCCATGATCCTCTCGCTTGTGTCTAAATGCTCGAGTCACCTCCTCCCCCTCCCTCCCTCTTCCCCCCACCCCTCCGCCTCCACCCCTTCCCCCTCCCCACCGCACCTGGTTTACGACACTCGCGGCTTTACGACATCACCTTCCTTACACCTAGAGCCGTTTGCTCTACGGCCGGAACCTTGTTGCTAGGGAGAGGACGGTTTGCGGCAACTGTAGAAGCAGCTGAGTTTGAATCGAGGGGAGAGGAAAAAGTATCCCTCAGGTGTCGCGGGGTGGGGAAGGAGACCGTTGGGAAACTGTGGGTACGATGTCAGAAAGGCGACCGGCAGCGGGAGGGAGAAAGGTAAAGTAGGAGGCTCCGCGTTCCGCCTCTCAGCTGGCCACACCCGCTGCCGGGGGTGCGTAGGGGTCCGGCTAACTCTCCTCAGGACCCTGTGCCCGAGAGCTGCCCCCTCGAAGGGATCCGAGCAACCTGTCCTCCTTTCTCGGCAACGTTGGACTCCGCTCCCACGCATCAATTGGCGGCTCGGCGCGCCCTGGGCTCGGGGAGTTCCCTGCTTAGAGGAAGAGCAGGTTCGGGGAACGGCGATTTGGAAGCTCGGCCTCTGAGGGAGGATACGCGGTCTCACGAGAGGCTATCTGCAGTTCCGACTACCTTCCCTTACACGGACCCACGGTTTCCCCCCGAGCGAACCGGGATGGGAAGTGATTTCGATTAGCCAGAACCTCAGCTGGACCGTAGGAGAGGCGAGAAGTTCCGCTTGCGAGCAAAGTCAGTGGTGTAGCCGAATGAGTAATACCCACACGGTCCCTGTCTCACTTCCTCATTCCGCACCCGGCTCTCACCTGCTGTCACCTCGGTCCCCGCCGCCCAGCCTTCCTGCCCTGTGCCCTCCTCCGGCCTTCCGCCTAGAGCAGACCGACCAGGTCGTAGGCGTCAGGACTTACACTTAAGGTATTATTAACAGGCCATGGTTTACTACCTAAATGGACAGCTAGCGCTGCTGTGGGACCTTAAGATAAGAAACAAGAGCTGACGACTGAGGTCTTTGAAATTGATAGACTGCTGATCTTATCTCAAGTCCTTGACTTTGTATAAGTTTGGGGATCTCTGAAAGAATATATAGCTAATACCACAAAAACCAATAGGTCAAGTCTTCACTATTCAGTAGATTTAGCTTTCCGCCTCTCCCAGCCCACCCCTGTGAGGGAATGACTTTGGGACCAACTTTATGGAATAGATGAGCTGGGTTGTATTTCAAGTAATATAGCTTAAAATTAACAATGTAAGTGGTATTGGTAGAGAAATTGAGAAAACGGAAACGTGACATCTGGAGTATTAGCAATAGCATAATAGGTCTCCCAACACAGCGCTGTCACATAGTAGGTGCTCAATGCATTTGTGCCTATAATTTTTTGCCATACCTAAGGCACGATTCTTTATTATGTTAAAATCACCTTTTAAACACCTTCCAGAATTTTAGCAGATTCACTAATATCTTCAAACCTTCCAACTGAAATAGATTTACAGCTGAAGTCTGGTAATTGATAATTTGAAAGTTTAATTCCTATTATAGATGAAAATTTCCTCTCCCACACTTGCTTTGGTATTTTGAGAAGTGAATACATTATTTATTGGTGCATGAAGTGGGACTTTAAATATTCTTTTCTATACATTATGTCTATATACTCTCATCAATGCCAAAACTGGAATCATTATTCTTAATGGTCATTTTAAGTGCAGGCAGATCTCATTTACCTCACTACCTTGTTAACTGAATGTGTGCATGTCAGAACCAGAATGGTGTCCATGCTTTGCTTAGTTCAAGTGGTAGTTTTTCCTACCCTCTTAAGGGCTGTGTAATGTTCTTCATCTGTCTTCTGAATCAGGTTATAGACTTCATCCTGGGCCAGAGATTCCCAAACACACCACTTTTTTACAGCTGCTCTAACTTCCAGTCAGAAAGGAAAAAATATAACTGTAGCACACACATTTCCCTGCCCTTAAACTTAGGAAGTATCACACATGCTGTTTTCTCTTCCTAAAGGGCCTGCCCTGTACCTACCTACTAAGCTTCCTTGGGTGTTGAAGACAGCTTGTGGGTTCCACACCACCCAGTAGATACTACATTATTTTACAAAACTGAAATCTAAGCAAAAATAATCGTTTATTGAAATTACGGTTGCTTTATCTAAATTTATAGGGGAAAATGTACATGGGTAGAATATTTTGAATACTGAGTTTTTTCTATAAATTTTTCATAAACCCCTTGCACTTGCTGTTTGCTTTCCATAGATGATTCATCCATAAGTTAGGATAAACTTTGACATAAAATTATTTTAAGTTTAAAATACAGATATTTCATGGTGTTCCACATTGAGCGTATGATATGATTTCCATGTACCTCACTTCCTGAACACATTTAAGAAGTACGACTTAAAATAATGGTTCTATAATCTTCATCAAAATACAAAGTTGGTTACATCCATGCAAGGATAACATATTACATTAACTGAATTAATTGTATTAACATGTAATTTTAATCTTAGAGCTTTAAAGGAAAAAATAAATATGCATGTTACCCATCAAAGTCCAGGATTTAGAATCCCTCTAAAGTTGCTCCTCCATCTTTGGCTCAGTGCTGATTCTGGATATGTGATTCACAGTGAGACGTGAGAACAGTGATCATTTCACTGCTACAGTTTTACCACCTTCTCCATCACTGAGTCAGGAAGGAAACATGACTACTGGGTGGTGCGGAATGGAACCCACAGCTGTCTTCAGGACCCACACTAGCTTTTCTAATAAAGCCTCCCAGAAGGGACAAATGTTTTCCCCCAAACATCCATGTGATTTTATTATATTTAGCAGCACAAAATGGTTTCTCTCTCTCTCTCTGGAATAAGGCTCCTAGTTTTAATGTAAGTCAATGAAATGTTAATGCATATAGCTTATTATTTTGGGGCCAGATTTTTAGGAACTTGTAGATATAACGTAGATATAAGTGGAAACAAATGTAGAAAGAGATGTTTAAAGGGTGTTAACAAATATCCAAAAAGTGAAACTGATCTATTCCATAAAGTCACAGTTACTGAAATGATTGTTTTCAAAGGCTACCTCCACAGGTAAGAGATTATAGTTTCTATTGTTGATATCACTTATGAGCATGAGTAGCATTTGTTTTCATACTTAACAACTTTTGGTAGATAATTTGTACTAGAGAGAACAGCATGCATATTTTGGGTTTGAGTAAATTTTAAGTTTTTACCATGATAATTGTAGGTCTGATATCCAGTTTTTACTGCTATTTTTTCCCTCTTTGTCTCCATGTATTTCTTTTCTCCAGCATCCTGACTCTTTAAGCAGCTGACTGATCCTGCTACAGGTATAGTTATATCTTTGACCTACAGTCCTGGCCTTCTGTGTTCCACAGATCCTCACTTACCATCATTGCCACTGTTCAATTTCTGGAGTAAATGCATTTGAAGTATTTTCAGTCAATAGCAGGTTTTACATACCCTGCCTTATGTTGAACTCTTGTGAAAAAGTTGATAACAAGGAACATCCTGTGTTCAACCTTAATATCCCTGGTCAGACCTCTTTCTTGCACTCAGGACTCCATATTTCTTTGCTCTCTTTACCCCACTTACACACATAGAGCACACACTGTGCCACTCTCAACTGTTTTACCTTTTAATCCTTCTCTTCCTCCATCTTTCTCTGTCCTAGGTCTAACACAGATCTATTTGGACTAATTCCCTGTCTCTCT
This sequence comes from Manis pentadactyla, assembly GCF_030020395.1. Lineage (NCBI taxonomy): Eukaryota > Metazoa > Chordata > Mammalia > Pholidota > Manidae > Manis > Manis pentadactyla. The sequence goes on along the minus strand of NC_080021.1, from coordinate 116,986,011 downwards.
TTGTTCAAGGTTTTTTGATTCATCCCAACTCTATAAAATGCTTTGCTTTTTCATATTGTGCTGGCTATTATTCTCTGTCCCTTAAAGTCCATTCTTCACCTCTCTGTACTCTGAGAGTCTGATTTCTATGGACCAAATCACCCAGGCTCCTTTGCCCTCTGGTTTTTATTTGGCTTCAGCTAATTTGGAAGCATTGGCAAATGATCAGAGGAAGTAAAGAGAGAGAGGCCAGGATATTTATTTCACCTTCTCTCACACCCCCTCCTGCCTGTCTACGACTTTTGTCAGTAGCTTCATTCTTCTACCTAAGGCTGTGGTTCTAGTTAGACATCCCTGTCCCATCGCTACAAGTTTTGGCAAGTTCCAGAAACTGCTTCTTTCTTTGGTCCCTTCAGACTTAGAGATGGTGATCGTTTCATCCTGTTCTGAGTCCTTGGGTACCTTTTCCCTTATCGATTCCCCTAAAGCCTGCACACATCTCTGTAAATAGTCTCTTCGTTAAACTCTTCAATTTGCCCTTTGAGTGCACCATCTGTTTTCTGCCAAGCTTCAGAGTAAATAAAATGTATTTTTAACCTATTTCTTACCAACTAAGAATTCTGTTTCCATTAAATACAACACTAAAGCTTGAATGTGATATAAATATCTTAATGTCATCCATTGACTAAGTATGTATTCATATTCTAATGTGTGTGCATGTAAAATCTGGCAAATACTTTGAAAACCTATTATATGATAATTATTCAATAACTCTTTGTAGAATAAAGGCCCCTGCCCTAACTGATCTGATATTTAGGAGAGACTACTTTTATGTTCTTAAAACAATGAGAGTGAAAAATATCACATGACTACATTATTAAAGTAGATAGCTGTTTGTCTCCAGTATGTTTTTTCCTCCTCTTACTAATAGAACCCTCCACTCTTGTCATAAGGCCGCTTGAATGGTCCATGCACGTGCCTAGGTGCTACTGGAATACTCAGTTCTGGCCAGTGAGATAGAAGTGGAAGTGGTGTGTGCAACACTGAAGTAATTCAAAAGTCACTGAAAAATTCTTTCTCTTCTTATTGCTGGTTGCAATTGGACCTGCTGGTTAGAGCTCCTCAAGATTAAAAAAGCCAAAGCAACAAGATTGAAGGAACCTGAGTCCTTGACGCTGTGGCATACCATAACCAGCCCTGGGTTTCCTACCTCCGGATCTCTTCTAAAGGGAGAAATAAACTTACATCTAATTTAAGCCACCATTATCTTAGGTTTTCTGTAATGAGCAGCCAGAGTTAATCCTGTTCGATATAGGCATGTATATTAGTTTCCTATTGCTGCTGTAAAAAATTACCACAAATTTAGTGGCTTAAAATAACACAAATATATTATCTTAACAGCTCTGGAAGTTAGAGGTCCAAAATGGATCTCACCAGGCCCAAATCAAGGTTTTGGTAGGATTGGGTTCCTCTAGCAGGCTCTAGGGAGGATCTGTTTCCTTGCCTTTTCTAGCTTCTAAAGGCCTCCCACCTTGGTTTGTGGCCCTCTTCCTCCATCTTCAAAGCTACCAGCATTAGGCAGAGTCCTCCTCATTTTGCCAGCTCACTAGTTCTATTTCTGCCTCCCTCTTCCATTTATAAGGCCTTTGTCATTAAATTACACCCAGATAATTCAGGGTATCTCTCCATTTCAGGATCAGCTGATTGGCAAGCTTAATTCTTTCTGTAATCTGAATTCCCATTCGCCACATAACAACATATTCTAGGTTCCTGGAATCAGGCCTTAAACATCTTTGGGAGCTGCTATCCTGACTACCAAAGTATACAGGATTTAAGTTTCATGGTTGAGAAATATATTTTTATTAATTTGTTCATCTTTAATTTACAAGCAACTTTACAGCATTATGATAATTGGTCATTATTTTTATGTAATGTTAGTGTTGTGCCACAGGGAACTTTTAATTATTATTCATTGGCTCATTTATTCAACTAAGATTCTGAGCATATTCTGTGAGGCAGATGCTGTATGGGACTATAAATGCTTAATATAGACCCTGGCCTCAAGAAGCTTACAGGTTTGTGGAAGAAGTAGATTGACAAAGAAGCTGTTAGACAAATGTCCAGGAGATGCAGTGTACATGGTAAATGGGAAAGACATCTAAACTAACCTGGAGTCTAGCAAGTCTTTCTTGGAGAACTGATGGAATTTGTTGGGAGAAGACAGAAGTCACAGTGTAGGCAAAACTCCCCAGATGAAAGTACAGTGACTTTTGGGGGCAAATCCAATAGAATGAAAACATTGAATAAATAGAATTTATTCCAGATGAGACTGTAGTAGTAGGTAAGGAGGAACGAGATATGAATACACTGAGGATTGGGGACCTTATATAAGCAATTGTAATCCATGAAAGGATTTTTAAAAAGTCAAGAGTATCCATACTGCACAAGATGTTAGTGTTCTAGTCCATGGAGAGAAAAAGCAGAATAGCAAGCATTGAGAGAACTTAATTTTTTTTATTTTGAATAATCACTTAAAAAGGAACAACCCAGCAAGGAAAAGCAAGGTGTGCATAAGATGTGACTATGCAAATGAAGCACAGGTGAAGAATAACATTTCCAGATTATATCAACAAGTAGTGTAATACTATTATTAAAACTTAAACAGTATAAAAAAGCACAATATTTCCAATGTTTTCAATAGTAATGAAATTGTTTCAAGTTATATACGTTCTTGTAATGGTCTTTCCAGCTGCTAATGCTTCCTCAGTACATGGCAGACCATCAAAATTATATGATAAATGAATGAAGGTAAGGAGTCTCCAATGTATCTTTTTTCTCCACTATTTTTTCCACTATTGTGTTTACTACAGCCTAAGGCACAAAAACTAGCAGCATCTCCACTCAGATTCTGCTGTCTTCCAGATTACATATTTCCGAGAAGGCAAATTAGTTTTATTTCTTTGGATTTCAGATTATCTCAGAACTTTTCCAGTTGTATCAGAATTCTTGGGAATTAGATAACCAGCCCCACTTAGCTAGTTACTCCCTCCCATCCTTCAGAACACCTTGTACGTACCACTGTTGTAGTACTTACCACTTTTACTTTATGTGTTACTTAAGTAATACTCCTCGCTTCATCTGAGCTTTCCATCTTTGCATTTGTTATCAAAAGCAATGCCTGCTTCATGGGAAGGCATACTCAAAAATTACGGAAAACAGTGAAAGTTCATTGCCGTTCTTGAATCATTCTGGACAGGTTTCGTGAAGAACAAATGAGATATTGTATGTGAAGTGTTTTACATGATGCCTGGCACATTGGAAGACAGTAAATGATAGGTAACACAACAAAGGTAAATTCTAAGTAAAGATCAGAGTCAGATATTAGGAGCTAATCCACTAGAATTTCTCCACAGTGCCTTTCTGTTCAGCTAAAAGATAATTTTTATCCCTGAAATTATCACTCAGGCATAGGTGGAATCATTCTAATTACAGGGCAAAGAAAAGAGATGATACTAACATATTGTTTGTTTAACATTAGTTGGGATATTTCTTATAGTCTCGAAATACTGTTGGCTTATGTCAGCTTATACTATCTCAGGAATTGTCTGCACAATAAATAAATATACTATCCTAGGATAAATAACAGTATTTGCAATGCAATTAGATGACATGTTAAAGATTATGGAAGAAATATAAAAACTATCAACTATTTCTTGGTTTGTTTGTAACAGACACCAATTCAAACAGGCCCAAGCAAAAAAGATAGGAATTTATAATAAGGATGTAAGTGTTTGTGTGTGTGTGTGTGTGTTTTAATAAAATGCCGGAGTAGGAGAGTGGATAGCTCTCACAAGTGAGGAGTTGGACTGCCTTTAGATATATAGGCAGGGCCTCTCCACTTCTTACTTTGCATCTCTCTCTGCTTCTGTTTTATTTTCTTTCAGGACTTAACTGTTCTGCATGAAAGTGGTATCAACTCAGAGGAGGTATGAGGAGACACTTCGATGTGTCCACTCTAACATTACATAGCATTTAAAGTGAAAACAGCCCTATTCCTGCTCTAACACAAGTGTCATTCAATCTTCTTTCACCTGTATGTTTATATAGTTATAAAAATGCCTAGTTTTTTCCATTTGCGTATGAGAACTACATAACATTTAGTATTAGGCTGTTTTCACATAACATTATCACACACATTATCTATACATGACCATAGCCTTTATACTTGAATTTTTTTTAGCTTGACTATATATTCCTCAAATTGTTATGCTATGATTTACTAAACCAGTTACATATTGCTGAACATTTAAATTCCAGTTTTTGTTTTGTGAAGAATGAACACTATTGTTATATAGTTTGTTTTTTATCATTTTCTGGGGAAATATTCTCAAAACTGGAATCATTTAGTCCATGGGAATGAAAATGCTTGTATCTTTTAAAAATATTGTATTGTCTGCTTGCTTTTGAAAAGGATTGTGTCAATATATGATACTACTAGAAATATATGACTGTCTCACCATCATTAGACATTTTTGAATATTGCTAGCTCATTCACACTGATTAGAAACATATGACTCACACAATGTTGTAGAATATGTAAATAGAAAAACACTTAAATGGACTAGTGAAAACATATATAAATATGAAATAAATTCCATACTGAACTACACCAATAACCATTCTAGTTTTGGATTTTGAGACTACTAAAGACCTTTCATGTCTGGTATTACAAAAATAAAATTGTGTGTGTGTGTATACATTTGTTTATTTAAAATTTCCTTATTAGTGAACAGTTTCTATTTCATTTAGATTCTAATAAGTTTATCACTGGAATTTTTAAAATAAACATTTAATAACAGTATTTAGCATTTTTGTAAACTTCAAGTTCTTGCTTGCTCTTCTAAAATAATCTGTTAACTGCAAGGATCCCTTTTATATGCTAGTAAAAGTTAGCAATTTGGGAATTCCTGAGTAAATATACTTGAATATCAAATAAATTTGAAAGAAACCCAAAGGAATTCCTAGGATACCATGCAATCATTTTTTTTTTTAATGAAGCAGGTGATCTGAAAAGCTTTCAAAGATGAAAAGGAAAGTTAAAGGCAAGCTAAAGAACGGTGTGTATAGTTTGCTACCATTTCTTTTATACACAAACACATACAATTCCACATACGTGTTTAAGTGCATAAAATATTTGAACAAAGACATGGTAGCAACTTTTGCCTTTAGAGGGTAGTTCTGGGAGCCTAAACTACCAGAGAGAAAGATTTACTTTGTACTGAATATCTTCTTACCTTTTGAATTTTGTATCATGAGCACATTTATCTATTCAAAAATGTAAATAATGGTGATTTTTAATAATGGATCCAAAGGGCTAGATAATCCTCTTGAAAATTGTTTTGGGTCTAAGATTATTCATAAGGGGTAAGCTACAAAGACTTCAGTACTCAGAATCATGATAAAGTGATTCCAATGAAATCTGCAAGTTACAGATATAGTCAAGTCTTAGCCCTGCGATGGGCAGAGGCATAGCCTCATCTGAATTACAAATCTCTCTTAGCCACTATTTTTACTTTTGATCCACATCCAAACCATACAATTCTAGCCAATTTTACATTTTGTCGATTTTCTGTGGTAAATTTTTAATTTCAGGTGGCTTTTCTTGCTTTCCTTTATCAAGACTGCCTGTATCTGGCAAAGGGCACTTAAGAAATGGAAGAACAATTTCAATATTAGCAAAAGAAGGGTGGATAGGTGGGTGGATGGGTGGATGGGTGGATAATGGATGGGATTTGAGAGTCTATACTCAACTCTTTACTATAATTTTGGGCAAATCACCTAACTTTTCTGAGCCTGAGTTCTTTGCAGAATCAAACCTAATTTTCCTGCATAAACTAAAATCCCCTATATATTCACAGAGTTCTGGTGAGGATCACATGAGAACGTGTATGGGCAAATTATTTTGAACACTGTAAGGCAAAGAATTTTTAAGTTTTACTGTATGAATCTATCAATATAGAAATTCCAAAGTCACATATTAATGAATTTTGAATAATTAGATCTTTCATATTTTATTAGAGCCTCTGTAATATTAACTCACTTTGGTAACATAAATTGGTTTATTTTTCTCACTCTCCTTTCTCTCATACACCCTCTGACAAGAGATGCTTTTAAACAGTGACAGTATCAAAAATATACAAAAGGCAGAGTAAAAAGTCTGAATTGAAATGATCTATCAAATATTTGACTATTATGTTAAATCTACCGTGACATGGTTATGAAAATTATTTGCTTTTTATTTTTGAAGGTTTTGCAAAGGACGGTTTTTAATTTTATGACCAGTTTTGTCTCTGAAATTATCTGCCTAGACTTTGGCCGAGGAGTTCTCTTAACTCTCAAATGCAATTGAATTTAATCATGTTTTTTTTCTAGGTTACCTTATAAAGTGTTCCTATAGATCATAAAAATGCCCACAACAAATCAAATTTCTATTTTATCTCTAGCTTTGATATTTTATATTGTTGCTCTCTGTATAGATAATTATGTTGTTTTATCTTCAGTAGCCATATTTTACTTTTCTTTTTAATTGAAATATAGCTGATTATATTCATATTGGTTTCAGGTGTGCGACATAGTGATTTAACATTATATCCATTACTAAATGCTCACCAGGATAAGTGTAGTTACAATCTGCTGTTATACAAAGATACTACAATATTACTATACTCCCTGGGCTGACTTATTTATCTTATAATGGGAAGTTTGTACCTCTTTATCTTCATCACCTATTTCACCTATCCCCCCACTCTCCTCCCCTATGACCACCAGTCAGTAGCCATATTTTAGTTACAAAAATCACTTATAGTTAAAATGGTATGTAAAGCACATGTTATTCAACATACTTTGCTATTACTTTCAACTAACAATTTATTTTATTTTAATGTTTTAAATAGTTGTAGAATTTTGCCATTTTATGTACATTGAATTAATTTCTGTCATTAAATAAGTATCTTTTCTCTTTCGTAGTACAACTTATTTCCTGAAACTACCCATGTGATACTGTGCTTTTGATTGGTAAAGTCATTAATCAATATGTTACTGCTTTTCAAATGTTATAATAATATGAAAAAATTTCTGTCAGGTATTTTAACTAGCTAATTGGTGACACTTTTAGTAAATGCCATAAAGTAATATATGAATAAAACATCAAATGTTCAGCATAAACTTTATCAATAGTAGAAATGATTAGTATAAGAAACTACTCATAAAAACATTGGCCATATCAGAAAAATATAATTATAATTTTTTTAGATGATTGAATAAATTGATTATAGTTCTTCCCTGTTTTATTTTCTCTTCCTGTAGAAGTCATAGTAAATCAAGAAAATGAATTTCCTCCTTTTTTTCATAATATCTAGTTTATGTATGTTTTTGTCTTACCTTGAACTTATATTCTCCAGACTTTGGGGATCTTAAAGACATAAATAGAGCCACTAAAATATATTTTTGGTGGTGGTTGGTTTCAAAGCATGTGCTTGTTGCATCTGCTCCCCTCCCAGTGTTAGCATCAAACTGACCAAAAGGCTATCAACCAGACAAAAGCATTTGATGCAAAGAATTTGATGACCCATGAACTGGAAAACCATCCCCTGAATAATTCAAAATCAATTGAATGTTTTCCCCTATATATAAAATTGCTCTGTAGTTTCATTCATTTCTGCATTTCTCCTTTGTATAGCTTTGAAAACATAGATCAGTGATGTAACAGCAAAAGACATCATGATACCAGATAGAAAATGAGGACTTGGGAGATGCCTTGGACCTCTTAATTTCCAGGCCACTTGATAGAAGATACAGTTCATTACACAGGAAAATTGCTTGGTCTTGGGAAAAGAGGGTGCTGGAGGTAAAGGAAAATGAGTTAGTCACCAACACAGTTCACCTTGCAATTCAGTCATTTAGATCTAGGAGAATGATTGCTGCCATGTTCCATATAAAGGGTGAAAGCTCTTTCCACAATAAAATGGTGAATCATGTATCCCCTGTGTTTAGATTCTAGAATAAAAAAGAAGCAAAAGGAAGGAAGGAAATATCCTGTGTATGTTAATGCACAGTTACCAGTTTCAATAGAGAATATACCATTGTAGAGCCTTTATAATCTACTATCACAAGCTTTTATTTGAGCTTCATTACATCCCTATTAGTTATTATTTCCATCTCTTATGTGTCGAAACAGATTCAGAGAGGCTAAAGACACAGTTGATATAGACTAGACTGGGACACAAATCCAGATCTTAACTACAACACCCATGTCTAAATTCTACTGTGCTTAATAAACATAAAATTACACTGGGCTGTGCCAAGACAAGACTCTAATGTATAAAAATGTTAATATTCAGAAAAATTATAGGCAGAAATATTTTAGTGAAATATTTTGTTACATGTTCAGTATTTCTGTAAATTTTCTCAATGTACAAAATTTTGAGGGACTTATAATTTGTTCTATTCTCCCTTTTCTCTAGATGAGCACTTCCATGAACCCAATACATTCCTTCTTGCTCCTGTGTTTCAGAAGATCCTTTTTCTCCTTGCTCCACCCCTCCCACTGCCCTTTATTCTTTTATTTATTTATTTATTTATTTATTTATTATTTTTGAGAGGCACCTCTCATATTTATTGATCAAATGGTTGTTTACAACAATAAAATTCTGTATAGGGGACTCAATGCACATTCATTAATCAACCCCAAGCCTAACTCTCAACAGTCTCCAATCTTCTGAAGCATAATGAACAAGTTCTTACATGGTGAATAAGTTCTTACATAGTGAATAAGTTCTTACATGGTGAACAGTGCAAGGGCAGTCATATCACAGAAACTTTTGGTTTTGATCACGCATCATGAACTATAAATAATCAAGTCAAATATGATTATTCATTTGATTTTTATACTTGATTTATATGTGAATCCCACATTTCTCCCTTATTTTTTTTAAATAAAATGCTGAAGTGGTAGGTAGATGCAAGATAAAGATAGAAAGCATAAGTTAGTGCTGTGAGAAGGCAAGTGTAGATGATCAGGTCTGTGCCTATAGACTAAGTATTAATCCAAGCTAGACAAGGGCAACGAAACATCCATGGATGCAGAAGATTTCTCTCAAAATGGGGGGTGAGTTTCTAAGCCTCACCTCTGTTGGCCCCGAATTTCTCACCTGATGGCCCTCCTGTGACTCTGCCTGTCTTAGGTTGTTCCTCCCTTGAGGAATCTTACCTATCTCTGGTTAACCAGCCATCTTCCGGGGCCATAAGGGCCAAAAGGAGCTTAACCAATAGGAAACAAAAGAGCTGAAAAAGTGGTAGCCCTTTTTGAATGAGCTACCAGGGACTAGCTATCACATTTTAGTACCATTATGTATGGTATTAGTATGCCTGAGTTCTGAGAGCCAAGAAGAAAAGATAGATTTTGGGAGCAAACATCTTTAATATGACTCAGCAAAAACAAAAACGGAAATACCACTCAGAAGTTGATAAATATCCACTCTCTAAATCAACTTCAGTCCTGAATTAGAACTTAGTGGCTCTATAATAGGAAAGGATCTAGATTGTCCATGAATGTGAGGACACATAACAGTACATCTTGGGAGTTATGGAGACAGAAAAGGTCGAGAATATATCTTTTAGAATGAATACCTTTACTGGGCAAAACTAGGAGTTGGGAGAAAATCTAATACTACATTATTGCTAGTTTTACAAACAAAATTCTTTTGAAACATAATTTAAAGGTTCTTAATACTAACATAGTGTATGGACCCAAGAGGTCATAACTGTCTGGTTCCTTTTAGACCAAAATAATCAACCAGATACAAAATTAATTTGTAGAACTTTCAAGGTGCTATGTCTTTAATATGCACATTTTAAACTAGATAATAGAAGAATTTAGAAATAGAGGTGAGGGGAGGAAAAAATTTTAAGATATCATAAGATACGTAGTCATGGAAAGAAATTTAAACAACAGGGCAAAATCCCAAAAAGATATATCACTCACATGATTACCTGTTTTTTTCAAACCAAGAATATCTGCCAAAAACAAATGATTGCAGAATGGTAAGAAACCTGAGAAGCCTATGAAAAAAAGTTTTAATACCTTAAAAGTGAAATAACAATTAGTTTTAAAGTAATTATCAAAGAACCAAGACAGATTTCTACAAGAATGAATACAGCTTTACACAAAGACATACATATGAGATATAGTGATTGAAAATTTTTAAGACTAAAATGACATAAAAAACATATTAACTGGAGGGGGAGAAGCCAAGATGGCGGCATGAGTAGGGCAGCGGAAATCTCCCAAGACCTTACATGTTTTTGAAAATACAACAAATACAACTATTCCTAAAAGAGAGACCAGTACAGTACAGTACAACAGCCAGGCTACATCTACATCTGTGAGAAATCAGCACCTCATGAAGGGGGTAAGATACAAGCCGCAGCCCGGCAGGACCCAAGTGCTCCCCCCATCCCAGCTGCCTGGCAGGAGGAAGGGAGTCAGAGCGGGGAGGGAGTGGGAGCCCAGGACTGCTAAATAACCAACTCTAGTAATCTGCACTGGAAGCGTAGACACACATTGCATGGTGTGCTGGATATTAGAGAAATGGAAAAGTAAAATCTGTGAGCAGGTCCCTGCAGCCGTCTCCCCTGGAACAAAAGAAAAGCAAGTGATTTTTGAAAGTCTTAAAGGGACAAGGGCCTCAGAGCTGGAGGGAAGCATCCCTGCACACTCAACCCAGCAGGCTGGGAATTCTGAGGAACTTTGGGTGCCCCAGCTGCCTGGGTGGCAATGCACCCATGAAGCCCCTCATGGCAATGGGTAGCCTGCCAGTCATTCCCCCTGGATGGCGCGGCCCTGACACAGCAGTCGAGCAGCAGAAGAGTGGCTGTGCATGCCTGTGGTGGCGGAGCAGCCAGAGAGCAGCTGCGCCCACAGCAACTGCCCATAATCTCCCAGCATGCAGCCACCCGGGCCAGACCCAGAGGCTGCCTCTGTTGTGCACCTGCCTGGTGTAGGCAGAGGAAGCTGGGGCAAGGCACGAAGGGGTGCCATTCTCTCAGGAGAGGACACCCAGTGGGCCTGCCACTCCCTGCATGGCTCTAGGAAACCCTGACGGCGACACTATCCACAGCAGCTTAGGAGATTAATCTGGAGGCTGCTCCAGGTGTGCGGGTAACTGACGCAGGCAGCGGAGAAGGGCAAGGCAACCAACAAGCAGGAAAGGACATTGTTCTCCCAGGTGACACATGGGCTACCTGCCTACAGCTATCTCTATTGCCATGAAAAGGCAGAAGAATTTGGTCCAGTACAGAATTACCCAGACAACCCCAGAGAGAGGGCCTGGGGAGATAGATTTAACCAACCTTCCTGAAAAAGAATTCAAAATAAAGGTCATAACCATGCTGATGGACCTGCAGAGAAATATGCAAGAGCTAATGGATCAAGTTGGGAGGGAGAATACAGAAATAAACAATCTCTGGAAGGACTAAAGAGCAGACTGGATGAGGTGCAAGAGTCCATTAATGGAATAGAAATCAGATAACAGGAACACAGAGAATCAGAAAGAGATAAAAGGATATCCAGGAATGAAAGAATATTAAGAGAAATGTGGGAACAATCTAAATGGAACAATATTCGCATTATAGGAGTACCAGAAGAAGAAGAGAGAAAAAGGGATAGAAAGTATTTTTGAAGAAATGATTGCTGAAAACTTCCTCAAACTGCGGAAGGAAATAGTCTCCCAGACCATGGAAGCACACATATCTTCCAACATAAGGGAACCAAGGAGGACAACACCAAGACATATAATAATTAAAATGGGAAATATCAAAGACAAGGACAGAGTATGAAAACCAGAGAGACAAAAAAGATCACCTACAAAGGAAAATCCATCAAGCTATCATCAGACTTCTCAACAGAAACCTTACAGGCCAGAAGAGAATGGCATGATATATTAAATGCAATGAAACAGAAGGGCCTTCAACCAAGAATACTGTATCCAGCATGATTATCATTTAAATATGAAGGAGGGATTAAACAATTCCCAGACAAGAAAAAGTTGAGGGAATTTGCCTCCCACAAACCACCTCTACAGGATATTTTAGAGGGACTGCTCTAGATGGAAGCACTCCTAAGGCTAAATAGATGTCAACAGAGAAAATGAAAGTACAGCAAAGAAAACAGACCAACCAAATACTTACTAAAGGCAAAAAATAAAATCAACAATCCACAAAAGCAATCTAAGGAAACGGAAAGAGTACAGAATAAAACACCTAACATATAAAGAATGAAGGATGAGGAATAAGAAGGAATAGAAATAAAGAATCATCAGACTGTGTTTATAATAGCTTAATAAGTGAGTTAAGTTAGATGGTTAAGTAGTAAAGAAGCTACCCTTGAACCTTTGGTAACCACAAATCTAAAGCCTGCAATGGCAATAAGTACATATCTTTCAATAACCACCCTACATGTAAATCGACTGAATGCACCAATCAAAAGACACAGAGTAATAGAGTGGATGAAAAAGCAAGACCCATCTATACGCTGCTTTCAAGAGACACACTTCAAACCCAAAGACATATACAGACTAAAAGTCAAGGGATGGAAAAAGATATTTCATGCAAACCACAGGGAGAAAAAAGCAGGTTTTGCAGTACTTGTATCAGACAAAATAGACTTCAAAACAAAGAAAGTGACAAGAGACAAAAAAAGGACATTACATAATGATAAATGTCAGTCCAACAAGAGGATATAACCATTATAACATGTATGCACCAATACAAGAGAACCAACATATATGAAACAAATACCAACAGAATTAAAGGAGGAAATAGAATGCAATGAATTCATTTTAGGAGACTTCAACACACCACTCACTCCAAAGGACAGATCCACCTGACAGAAAATAAGTAAGGACACAGAGGCACTGAACAACATGCTAGAACAGATGGACTTAACAGACATCTACAGAATTCTATACCCAAAAGCAGCAGGATACACATTCTTCTCAAGTGCAAATGGAACATTCTCCAGAATAGATTACATACTAGGCCACAAAAAGAGCCTCAGTAAATTCAAAAAGATTGAAATTCTACCAACCAACATCTCAGACCACAAAGGCATAAAAAGTAGAAATAAATTGTACAAAGAAAACAAAAAGGCTCACAAACACATGGAGGCTTAACAACATGCTCCTAAATAATCAATGGATCAATGACCAAATTTAAACAGAGATCAAGCAATATATAGAGACAAATGAAAACAACAGCAAAATCCCCAACTTCTATGGGATGCAGTGAAGGCAGTTCTAAGAAGAAAGTGTAAAGCAATCCAGGCCTATTTAAAGAAGGAAGAACAATCCCAAATGAATAGTCTAAATTCACAATTATTGAAACTGTAAAAAGAAGAATAAATGAGGCCCAAAGTCAGCAGAAGGAGTGACGTAATAAAGATCAGAAAAGAAATAAACAAAATTGAGAAGAATAAAACAATAGAGAAAAATAAATGAAACCAAGGCTGGTTCTTTGAGAAAATAAACAAAATAGATAAGCCCCTAGCCAGACTTACTAAGAGGAAAAGAGAATCTACAAACATCAACAGAATCAGAAGTGAAAATGGAAAAATCACAACAGACACCAAAGAAATGCAAAGAATTATTAGAGAATACTATGAAAATCTATAGGTGGACAATCTGGAAAACCTAGGAGAAATTGACAACTTCCTAGAAAAATACAACCTTCCAAGACGGACCAAGAAAGAAACAGAAAATCTAAACAGACAAATTACCAGCAAAGAAATTAAATAGGAAATCAAAACAACTACCGAAGAATAAAACGCCTCAGACAGATGGATTCACCGCTGAATTTTATCAGACATATAAAGAAGACATCATACCCATTCTCCTTAAAGTTTTCCAAAAATAGAAGAGGAGGGAATACTTCCAAATTCAGTCTATGAAGCCAGCATCACTCTAATACGAGGCAAAGACCCCACAAAAAAAGAAAATTACAGACCAATATCCTTGATGAACATAGATGCTAAAATACTCAACAAAATATTAGCAAACTGAATTCAAAAATACATCACAAAGATCATACACCATGATCAAGTGGTATTCCTCTCAGGGATGGAAGGATGGTACAACATTCAAAAATCCAGCAACATCATCCACCACATCAACAAACAGAAGGACAGAAACCACATGATCATCTTCATAGACACTGAAAAAGCATTCAACAAAATTCAACATCCATTCATGATAAAAATTCCCAACAAAATGGGTATAGAGGGCAAGTACCTCAACATCATAAAGGCCATATATGATAAATCCACAGCCAACATCATACTTAACGGAGAGAAGCTTAAAGCTTTTCCTCTAAGATCGGGAACAAGTTAGAGATGCCCACTCTCCCCACTGTTATTCAACATAGTACTGGAGGTCCTAGCCACAGCAATCAGACAAAACAAAGAAATACAAGGAATCCAGATTGGTAAAGAAGAAGTAAAATTGTCACTATTTGCAGATGACATGATATTGTACATAAAAATCCCTAAAGACCCCACTCCAAAACTACTAGAACTAATATCGGAATTCAGCAAAGTTGGAGGATACAAAATTAATACACAGAAATCTGTTGCTTTCCTATACTAATGATGAACTAGCAGAAAGAGAAATCAGGAAAACAATTCCATTCACAATTGCATCAAAAAGAATAAAATACCTAGGAATAAACCTAACCAAGGAAGTGAAAGTCCTATACCCCAAAAACTACAAGACACTCTTAAGAGAAATTAAAGAGGACACTAATAAATGGAAACTCATGCCATGCTCTTGGCTAGGAAGAATTAATATTGTCAAAATGGCCATCCTGCCCAAAGCAATCTACAGATTCAATGCAACGCCTATCAAAATAACAACAGCATTCTTCAATGAACTGGAACAAATAGTTTTAAAATTCATATGGAACCAGAAAAGACCCCAAATAGCTGAAGCAATCCTGAGAAGGAAGAATAACGTGGAAAGGATCTGACTACCCAACTTCAAGCTCTACTACAAAGCCACAGTAATCAAGACAATTTGGTACTGGCACAAGAACAGAGCCACAGACCAGTGGAACAGAATAAAGAGTCCATATATTAACCCAAACATATATGGTCAATTAATATATGAAAAAAGAGCCATGGATATACAACGGGGAAGTAGCCTCTTCATCAGCTGGTGTTGGCAAAACTGGACAGCTACATGTAAGAGAATGAAACTGGATCATTGTCCAACCCCATACACAAAAGTAAATTCGAAATGGATGAAAGACTTGAATGTAAGTCATGAACCCATAAAACTCTTAGAAAAAAAACATAGGCAAAAATCTCTTGGACATAAACATGAGAGACTTCTTCATGAACATATCTCCCCGGGCAATGGAAACAAAAGTAAAAATGAGCAAGTGAGACTACATCAAACTGAAAAGCTTCTGTACGGCAAACGACACCACCAATAGAACAAAAAGGCATCCTACAGTATGGGAGAATATATTCATAAATGACAGATCCAATAAAGGGTTGACATCCAAAATATATAAAGAGCTCATGCACCTCAACAAACAAAAAGCAAATAATCCAATCAAAAAATGGTCAGAGGAGCTGAACAGACAGTTCTCCAAAGAAGAAATTCGGATGGCCAACAGGCATGTGAAAGCATGCTCCACATCACTAGTCATCAGAGAAATGCAAATTAAAACTACAGTCAGATATCACCACACCAGTAAGGATCGCCACCATCCAAAAGACAACAACAAATGTTGGCGAGGATGTGGAGAAAGGGGAACCCTCCTACATTGCTGGTGGGAATGTAAATTAGTTCAACCACTGTGTAAAGCAGTATGGAGGTTCCTCAAAAAACTCAAAATAGAAATACCATTTGACCCAGGAATTCCACTCCTAGGAATTTACCCTAAGAATGCAGCAGTCCAGTTTGAAAAAGACATAAGCACCCCTATGTTTATAGCAGCACTGTTTACAATAGCTAAGAAAGGGAAGCAACCTAAGAGTCCATCAGCAGATGAGTCAATAAAGAAGACGTGGTACATATACACAATGGAATATTTTTCAGCCATAAGAAGAAAACAAATCCTACCATTTGCAACCATTTGCCAGAGGGTATTATGCTCAGTGAAATAAGCCAGACAGAGAAAGACAAGTATCAAATGACTTCACTCACTGTGGAGTGTAAGAACAAAGGAAAAACTGAAGGTGCAAAACAGCAGAAGACTCACAGCACCCAAGAATGGACTAACAGTTACCAAAGGGAAAGGGACTGGGGAGGATGGGTGGGAAGGGAGGGATAAGGGGGGTAAAAAGAAAGGGAGCATTGTGATTAGCATGTATAATGTGGGGGGGTCACAGGGAGGGCGGTACAACACAGAGAAGACAACTAGTGATTCTACAGCATCTTACTATGCTGACGGACAGTGACTGTAGTGGGGTTTGTGGGGGGAACTTGGTAATAGGGGGAGTCTAGTAAATATAATGTTCCTCATGTAATTGTAGATTAATGATACTAAAATAAAAAACAAAAGAAAACATATTAACTGTATAGCTAAAGAAAATGTTAGAAAGGTACGGAAAAAATGGAAAGAATGTAAATATAGATATAGGTAATAACAATTTTCCACAAAGAGAGGTCAACCATATAAAAATACCTTTTAAGGGTCATCCAGATCATTAATGATCTTAGAACAAAAGAAATAAAAATAGAGGATTATTTAAAGGATTTCTGGGTGGGGCCAACTATTGGTTTGAAGTACATGAATTATTGTTCTTTCAATAGTGGGGACAATGTGGCAGGGTCATTCCAGAAAATATTCCTGGATCGTTTTTAGAAAACTGGACAAAACTGTGTGCCTAGGTAAGATAAAATTGAGATCAAATATTAAGCAAAAAATGTCAAAACACGCCCTTTAACCTTATTAACCTAGCCTGGAACTGAGGGAGAATGTCTCATCTTTTTAAAGAGGGACACTTAAGAAGAATTCAATTATTCATTCATTCGACAAATACTGATCTGCTTCTATGGGTCCGCCCTGTTCTAAGTTCTTGAGATACATCAAAGAAGCAGATGGACGAAGACTCCTGCTTAACAGAACTTACCTACTAGCGGAATAAAACATAATAAGGAACAAATATAATAAAGCAAATTGTATAATGTGTTAGAAAAGGAGTAAGTGCTATGGAAAAATAGAACAGTAAGGGTGACTGGAGCTGCAGATGGATGATGGTTTCCTTTTTTAAATTACAGAACAAAATTTCAGTACTCTGTTCCGTTTCAGAAAGGTGAGTGTTCATATATTAAGGAGGATGTCATTGGAGCTAGGCATGTAGGATGTGTCCAGTAAATGACTGGTTTTAACTACTCAGTAATTCCTGTTTGGTTCAAAGCAGGTGTCATAGTAAAAGTTGTGGAATTCTCATAAAAGAAATCTCTAGTTTTTTTATGAATGCTATAATAAACAAAATCTGTGATGTTTCCCTTTAACTGAATCCCTAACACCTGTTCTCTTTATTTACCTTTTGTTTTTCATTTTGTTAAAAGAGCATCTCACTACTGTTTTAAAACAAAATAACTGAACGTATGTGCAGTTTTAGTCATGAAATATTTACATGCTTTCCATCAATGTTAATGATCACATAATAGTCTATGTTCTGTGTTTTAAAAAAATAGAGATAATTTCTTTACCACAGGCAAGTACATATGCAATTATGTTTGCACAGGAGCCTGAAGAAAATGAAGTGATTTGCTAACTTAGGGATAGTCTGGGGACCTTTGGCTTCATGTACCTTTTACTCGGCTCTTTTAATTTTATCCAACTACATTATCAATGGCACCTGAGGTCAAGGCCACATAGATATAGGAACTTCTACCTTCTTTTCTCATAGATCATTAGAATTAGGAAACTAATGTTATTTTATTAAACTGCAATAACAACAGCTCAAAGAGCTTTGTGCTTACCACTTAAAATCTCTCTTGATCTTCATAATACTAATTTGATGTCAGGAATATTGTCTGGAAACTGAGGCTCAAGAGGTTATTTTACCAAGGTCACAACTGTAGTAAGAGTGGGGCTGAGATAAATACTACACTGTTCTTAAACATCTAAATTATTTATGTTTAAGTGACCCAGTTTCATTGTGAAAGTGGGAGAAGTATTTAATAGAGTTTACCCAATCTAGATATTGCACCATCTATTTGAGTGCTTGTCATTTAATGACTAAGCATGTTTCCTCTTGGTCCACTGTTCATTTCCCAGCTCACCTTGTCTCACCTTTTCTTTTCATCCCAGACAATAGGAACAGGACAGAACTCTTGTAATCTCCAATAAAGGAAGTTACTAATTATGCACAAGAATTTGAGTTGGCTTACTTTTAATGTTATGCTCACTTAGGGTATGAACTGTAGAAATTTTTTAAAGTGAAACAATCTTGTACAGTAATTCTTCATGATTTTTTTAAGATTCAAAACTAAAAAAATGCATCTTATAAAAGTTAATATTTCAAAGTCAGTTTTTTACTGCTGTGTGCATAATTTATGGATGAAGCCAAAATTTTAGAATTCAGATTTGTGAAATGTCCTAGTCTCATATTATTACAGAAGTAGAAATGCTGAATACTTAGTCTGTATAAACTTTTACTGCATATTGATGAGTGTCTGCAACATTAACTGCCATAGGCTTTGCCTCAGATCTCTCTTTCCAACTTGGTCATTAACCAAGTTTGCAAAAGAATGACCTACCCATTTTGTTTTATAAAATAGTGACAAAAAATTATTATCATTGAAATCTAAAGGTTTTTTTCTTGTAGTTCAAAAACATTCTTATAGGGGATATATTTTTGGGTGTGTTTGTGTGTGTGCACATGCACAGTGTACTAAGAGATTGATAAGTAAGTTTAATTACATATTGAATAATGGGGTGAAATTTAACATTATCCAGTAGGAGTGCCCTATCAACTCCCAAGTGAAAATAATATTATTTTTGTATTCTCTAAAGATGGAAGTAATTCCCCAGGTAAGGAGACTTATCACCTCATTCCAGATTTTTACAGATTGATTAAAATATTCTTCCTTATTGCTCAGATGGCTTAAAACTTTTGCATTTTTGGACTTCTGTCTGATTTTCTCCCTGAATGGCAATAAGGCAAAATGAGGCTTCTACTTGTATATTGAATCCCACAGCCTCTCATCACTCAAGGAATGAAATTACCCACTTTCTTCTGCATCAGTAATTCCCTTCAGTAATACAGTGTACTGTAATGTTAGATCCAGCAGCTGGTTTCCAGTCCTCATATGCCTTGTGATAGCAAATCCTCACAGTTAATTCTCTGTGTTCCTTGAAATACTTCCTTCACTTGGCCTTGAGGACACTTGCCTGGTTTCCCTAGAACTTCTCAAGCTACTCCTTTTTAGTCTTTTTACTTGGTTGTGTTCCTGTCACCTTAAAATGCTCCAAACTGAGCTTCTTGATATCAACCTTCCTCTCCCAAACTGCTTATTCTGCAAGTTCAGTCTCTTATTTCACACAATAGTAATTCCATCCTTCTAAAGGCTCAGGCTAAAACCTTGGAGTTAATCTTGACTCCCCTTTTTCTTAAACTCCTTGTTCAAGTTTTCAGAAAATTCATATGTTCTACTTTCAAAATAGATACATAATTTGACCACTTTTCTTCAGTTCCCTTACTACTACCTGTGTCCAACCACCATTATTGTTCACCTGGACTACTGTAATCTCCCTCACTGCATTTCCCTATTTCTACCTTTGTTGCCCTTCCGCCTGTTTCAGTAGAGCAGCCAGAGTTATCCTGTTAACACCCAAGTTGGATCATGCTGCAGATCAAGTCTTTGTTCAAACCCTCCAATGGCTTCCTCTCAATAAATTAAATCCAAAGTCCTTACAGTGGTCTTCAAGGTCTACATGATCTGCCACACCCAACTCTCCAAACTTACCTCCTGCAGTCCCCATCTTTCTTGCCTTTCTACCACATCTGCTTCCTCAGTGTTCCTCAAATTTGCCAAACAGGTTCCTTCCTTAGAGCAGGGGATAGAACCAACATCTCTCAGATTTCAAAACTTATTCCTAAATGTAAATGTAAAAAAGACTTTCCAGAAATCCTAATAAGAATATTCTCATAGAAACATAGCTCCTAAATCATATACTACTTTTTAGATGTCCTTAGTAAAAGTAAAAACGTGTTATTTCAGCTTGCTGGACTATTTCCTAAACTCCTGATATAAACAGTTATGGAGTTAAAAAAGAAAAAGATTTAACAGAGTTTTATAATATATTTATAGACTGTCTAAATTAAACTAAAAGCATCTAAATACCGTCAACAAATGTTTATGTGATATCTATAAAGTGCTAGCATCTACTATGACCCCATGTGTTAAGGCCCTTTTTGGGAGGAGGAGGGGACAATGGTGAATGAGAAAAGCCAACAGAGAGAGAGAGAGTCAGAAAAGGAGAGAAAGAAATTGGAGATGGCCCAAGTGATGGCAAAAGGGACTATCAGATGCCTTTGTCCAAAGGCAACATGACTGTTAAATGAATGTGGGAGTGCAAATCTTATGCAACATTACCATATCAGTTGATGAACTGATAATATTAACAGATTAAAGGAGAAAATTTATATACATACAGAAAAAGCAATTGATAGTATTTAATATTCATTAGAAAAGAAAGCCCTTTAGGAAGCTAGGAATAGAAGGAAATTTATTATTTAGATGACAAAGAGTACCTGTAAAAATATTAAACATGATATTTATTGGTTAAATGATGAAAACCTTGCATAGTAAGATCTGGGTGAGATAATGATGCCCAATATCAAAATGTCCAGTCGATAGTATAATGAAGGTCCTAACCAGTGCAATAAGGCAAGAAAAAGACATGAAACATGTAAGGATCAGAAAGGGAAACATAAAGATGATTGTTCACAAGTGATATGATTGGGTCAAAGGAAGTCCAAAAGAATCTTAGATAAATTTTTAGAATTAGAGCATTAGCAAGAAGGCTAAGTATACAATCAATATACAAAATCAGTTGTACCTCTCCATACCAGCAGTAAATAGAACTTCGAAAATTAAAGGTAACATAAAGAATAGTCTTTAAAAGCATCAAATGCCTAGAAATAAGTTTAATGAAAGATGTACATCTCTGCACAGAAAACCATAAAACATTATCAGAAGCATAGAGACCTTACTAAATATGCATGCATTGGAAAATTCAGTGTTGTAAAGATCTTAGTTCTCCATAAATTCAATGAGTTTAATGTAATGAATATATTCAATAAATCCAATAAAAATTCAAGCATGTTTTTATGAAAACTGACAAGCTGATTCTAAAATTTACATGGAAATGCAAAGGGCCAAGAATAGGAAAGAATCTTAAGGTAGAAAAAGAAGTAGGGAGGAATTCATCTGTTAAGTATCATGATTTATTATAAGACAAAGTAATTAAGCGTGTGAAGTGGCAAAAGGGTTGAGAAGAAGAAGAATAGACCAGGAAAGAGATTTGAAAACTGATTATATACATATAGATTTATAGTTTATGACAGGTGACATCTTTTCAATAAATGGTGTTGGGTCAATTAGCTACTCATATGTGAAAGATGGAACCAGATCCTACTTCATACCATCTACAAAAGTCCATTACAAGTAGATTATAGATATGAATATGAAATGTTAAACTTTAAATCTTCCAGAAAATAAAATAGAGGATTCTTTCTCAGGGCATTAGGAAAGGCAAAGATTTCCTAAACAGAGCACAAAAAGAACTATCTAAAAAGAAAATGATTGATACAGTAAGTAGACTACATTAAAATTAAGAACTACCATTCAAAGACATCATTAAGAGAATAGAAATTAAAGCCACAGAATAAGACAATATTTGCAACCAGTGTAAGCAGCAAAGAGCTCATATCCAGAATATGTGAAGAACTCTTACAGATCAATAAAGGTAAAATAACCAAAAAAAAAAAAAAAGTGGGCAAGAGATTTGAACAGATACTTCACAAGAGGACATTCAAAAGGCCAATAAAGATACAAAAACATGACTCATCATTACTTTTCAGAAAATTGGAAATGAAAGCCAAAAATCCACCAGAATGCCTACAATAGAAAAGCCATGGGAGGATGTGGAGCAATGGGTTCTCTTGTATTACTGGTAGGAATGTAAACTGGTACTGATAATTTGGAAAGCTGTTTCATTTTATCTACTAAGACTGAACAGATCCATACCTTTGACCCAGTAATTCTGCTCCTTGGTGAAAAAGTATATATATGTGTACATGCATCAAAAAACATGTACAAGAATTTTCATATCGGCATATATGTGAATAATGTAAAATGTCCTTTTAAGCATTGGAAATGAACTAACCATTGTTATTCCACTCATATAAAGCTCAAAAACAGATACAACTAATTTATAGTGATAAAAGTCAGAATACTGATTATCTTTCAAGAGGAGGGGAGATTTAGAAATGGAGAATGGACAAAGAGGGATTTGGGGATTCAAATAATGTTTTATTTCTTGACCTGGGTAGTGGTTATAAAGGTGTTCACTTTGTGATAATTCATTGAGCTTATGGTTTTTATATTGCCTCAATAAGTTTTTAAAATATTTTTTAAAAGATAATGCCTTGTAATATGGCAACTATTACTTCTTAGGTAACATTTTTACCTATTTTGTCCATTTCTTTTTTTCTGTTACACTGTCCTATAGTTTTGGGGAAAGACATTATGTGAATTAATAAATATAGCAACTCAGGAAATCATACTCACAGCCTGAAAAATGACTGGGTATTTTACTGGGTATTTTGAGTGAGCAAGCTTGGGAACAAGTAAAATTTTAAGAGGCACTTTTATCAAGTAAATACTTTTTCAAATAATATTTTCATTCCAAATTACTATGTAGTTCTATGGCTCAAAGCATTAGTCCCCTCCTGCATTTATCAATACATGTAACATATATATATTTATTTTTTAAATGAAGTGTGATCATAAATTACATATTATCTTGTGATATATATAGATTTGCTATCATTAATGTACAATTACATGAAGAACATTATGGTTACTACACTCCCCCTATTATCAAGTCCCCACCACATACCCCATTACAGTCACTGTCCATCAGTGAAGTAAGATGCTATAGAATCACTACTTCTCTGTGTTATACTGCATTCCCCGTGTCACCTCCCACTACGTTATATGTGCTAATCATAATACCCATTTTCCCCCTTCTCCCGCCCTTCCCACCCATCCTCCCCAATCCCTTTCCCTTTGGTAACTGTTAGTACATTCTTGGGTGCTGTGAGTCTCCTGCTGTTTTGTTCCTTCAGATTGTGCTTTGTTCTTATACTCCACAGATAAGTGAAACCATTTGATACTTGTCTTTCTCTACCTGGTTTATTTCACTAGCATAATACCCCCTAACTCCATACAGGTTGTTGCAAATGGTAGGGTTTGTTTTCTTCTTATGGCTGAATAATATTCCATTGTGTATATGTACCATATCTTCTTTATCCATTCGTCTACTGATGAATGGATCTGGGTGAGATAATATCTCTTGGAAAGAGATAATAGGTGGCTACCATGACTTGGCTATTGTAAATAGTGCTGCCATAAACATAGCGGTGCATATGCCTTTTTCAAACTAGGCTGCTGCATTCATAGGGTAAATACCTAGGAGTGGAATGCCTGGGTCAAATGGTATTTCTATTTTGAGTTTTTTGAGGAACCTCCATACTGCTTTCCACAATGGTAGAACTATTTTACATTCCCACCAGTAGTGTAGGAGGGTTCTACTTTTCCCTCATCCTCACCACCATTTGTTGTTCTTAGTATTTTCTCCTTTTTTTGTTTGGTATCAGTAATCTACAATTACATGAGAAACATTATGTTTATTACACTCCCCCCTTCACCAAGTCCCCCCCAACAAACCCATTACAGTCACTGTCCATCAGTGTAGTAAGATGCTGTAGAATCACTACTTGTCTTCTTTGTGTTGCGCAGCCCTCCCCGTGCCTCCGCCCACATTATACATGCTAATCTTGATGGCCCCTTTCTTCCTGCCCCCCCTTATCCCTCCCTTCCCACCCATCCTCCACAGTCCCTTTCCTTTGTAACTGTTAGTCCATTCTTCGGTTCTGTGATTCTGCTGCTGTTTTGTTCCTTCAGTTTTTTCTTTGTTCTTATACTCCACATAGGAGTGAAATCATTTGGTACTTGTCTTTCTCTGTCAGGCTTATTTCACTGAGCATAATACCCTCTACCTCCATCCATGTTGTTGCAAACGGTAGGATTTGTATTCTCCTTATGGCTGAATAATATTCCATTGTATATATTTACCACATCTTCTTTATCCATTCATCTACAGATGGACACTTAGGTTGCTTCCATTTCTTGGCTATTGTAAATAGTGCTGCAATAAACATAGGGGTGCACCTGACTTTTTCAAACTGGGCTGCTGTATTCTTAGGGTAAATTCCTAGAAGTGGAATTCCTGGGTCAAATGGTATTTCTATTTTGAGCATTTTGAGGAACCTCCATACTGCTTTCCACAATGGTTGAAGTAATTTACATTCCCATAAGCAGTGTAGGAGGGTTCCCCTTTTACCGCAATCTCGCCAACATTTGTTGTTGTTTGTCTTTTGGATAGTGGCCATCCTTACTGGGGTGAGGTGATATCTCATTGTAGTTTTAATTTGCATTTTTCTGATGACAAGTGATGTGGAGCATCTTTCCATGTGTCTGTTGGCCATCTGAATTTATTCTTTGGAGAACTGTATGTTCAGCTCCTCTGTTCATTTTTTAATTGGATTATTTGATTTTTGTTTGTTGAGGTGCATGACCTCTTTATATATTTTGGATGTCAACCCTTTATCGGACTGTCATTTATGAATATATTCTCCCATGCTGTAGGATGCCTTTTTGTTTTATTGATGGTGTCCTTAGCTGTACAGAAGCTTTTCAGCTTGATATAGGCCCACTTGTTCATTTTTGCTTTTGTTTCCATTGCCCAGAAGATATGTTCATAAAGAAGTCACTCATGTTTGTCCAAGAGATTTTTGCCTATGTTTTTTCCTAAGAGTTTTATGGTTTCATGACTTAATTCAGGTCTTTGATTCATTTTGAATTTACTTTTCTCTATGGGGCTGGACAATGATCCAGTTTCATTCTCTTACATGTAGCTGTCCAGTTTTGCCAACACCAGCTGATGAGGAGGCTGACATTTCCCCATTGTATGTCCATGGCTCTTTTATTGTATATTAACTGACCATATATGTTTTGGTTAATATCTGGACTCTCTATTCTATTCCACTGGTCTGTGGCTCTGTTCTTGTGCCAGTACCAAATTGTCTTGATTACCGTGGCTTTGTAGTACAGTTTGAAGGTGGGGAGCGAGATCCCCCCCCCACTTTATTCTTCCTTCTCAGGATTGCTTTGGCTATTTGGTGTCTTTGGTGGTTCCATATGAATTTTTGAACAATTTGTTCCAGTTTGTTGAAGAATGCTGTTGGTAATTTGATAGGGATTTCATTGAATCTGTAGATTGCTTTGGGCAGGATGGCCATTTTGACAATATTAATTCTTCCTAGCCAAGAGCATGGGATGAGTTTCCATTTGTAAGTGTCCTCTTTAATTTCTCTTAAGAGTGTCTTGTAGTTTTCGGGGTATAGGTCTTTCACTTCTTTGATTAGGTTTATTCCTAGGTATTTTATTTGTTTTGATGCAACTGTGAATGGAATTCTTTTCTTGATTTCTCTTTCTATTAGTTCATTGTTAGTGTATAGGAAAGCCACAGATTTGTGTGCATTAAATTTGTATCCTTTAAATTTACTGAATTCAGATATTAGTTCTAGTAGTTTTGGAGTGGAGTCTTTAGGTTTTTTTATGTACAATATTATGTCATCTCCAAATAGTGACAGTTTGACTTCTTCTTTACCAATTTGGAGGCCTTGCATTTCTTTGTTTTGTCTGATTGCCATTGCTAGGACCTCCAGTACTATGTTGAATAACAGTGGGGAGAGTGGGCATCCCTGCCTTGTTCCTGAACTTCAAGGTAAAGCTTTTAGCTTCTCGCTGTTCAGTATGATGTTGGCTGCAGGTTTATCATATATGGCCTTTATTATGTTGAGGTTCTCACCCTCTATACTCATTTTGTTGAGAGTTTTTATCATGAATGTATGTTGAATTTTGTCGAATGCTTTTTCAGCATCTATGGAGATGATCGTGTGGTTTTTGTCCTTCTTTTTGTTGATGTGGTGGATGGTGTTGATGGATTTTCAAATGTTGTACCATCCTTGCATCCCTGGGATGAATCCTACTTGTTCGTGATGGATGATCTTTTTGATGTATTTTTGAATTCAGTTTGCTAATATTTTGTTGAGTATTTTTGCATCTATGTTCATCAGGGATATTGGCCTGTAATTTTCTTTTTTTGTGGTGTCTTTGCCTGGTTTTGGTATTAGAGTGATACCAGCCCCATAGAATGAGTTTTGGGGTATTCCCTCCTCTTCTACTTTTTGGAAAACTTTAAAGAAGATGGGTATTAGATGTTCACTAAATGTTTGATAAAAATTCATCAGTGAAACCATCTGGTCCAGGTGTTTTCTTCTTAGGTAGGTTTTTGATTACCAATTCAATTTCTTTACTGGTAATTGGCATATTCAGATTTTCTGTTTCTTCCTGGGTCAGCATTGGAAGGTTGTATTTTTCTGGAAAGTTGTCCATTTCTTCTAGGTTATCCAGTTTGTTACCACATAATTTTTCATAATATTCTCTAATAATTCTTTGTATTTCTGTGGTGTCCATAGTGATTTTTCCTTTCTCATTTCTGATTCTGTTTATGTGTGTAGACTCTCTTTTTCTCTTTATAAGTCTAGGGCTTTATCTATTTTCTTAATTTTCTCAAAGATCCAGCTCCTCCTTTCATTGATTCTTTCTGTTGTTTTATTCTTCTTGATTTTATTTATTTCTGTTCTAATCTTTATTATGTCCCTCCTTCTACTGACTTTGGGTCTCATTTGTTCTTCTTTTTCTAGTTTTGTTAATTGTGAGTTTAGACTGTTCATATGGGATTGTTCTTCTTTCCTGAGGTAGGCCTGTATTATAGTATACTTCCCCCTTACCATGGCCTTTGCTGCGTCCCACAGATTTTGCAATATTGAATTATTTTTGTCGTTTGTCTCCATATATTGTGTTATCTCTGTTTTTATTTGGTCATTCATCCATTGATTATTTAGGAGCATGTTATTAAGCCTCAATGTGTTGTGGGCTTTTTCACTTTCTTTGTGTAATTTATTTCTAGTTTCATACATTTGTGATCTGAGAAGCTGGTTGGTACAATTTCAATCTTTTTGAATTTACTGAGGCTCCTTTTTCTTCCTCCTCCATTCTTTATATTATTAGGTATCATATTCTGTACTCTTTGTCTATCCCTTGGGTGACATCTCTTTACCCTTAGGAATACTTCATCTATAGCAGTCCCTCCAAAATGCCCTGTAGAAGTGGTTTGTGGGAGGTAAATTGACTCAGCTTTGCTTATCTGAAAATTGTTTAATCCCTCCTTCAAGTTTAAATGATAACCTTGCCAGGTAGATTATTCTTGGTTCAAGGCCCTTCTTCTTCATTGCATTAAATTTATCATGCCACTCCCTTCTGGCCTGTAAGGCTTCTGTTGAGAAATCGGATGATAGCCTGATGGGTTTTTCTTTGTATGTTATCTTTTAAAGTCTGTCTTTATCCTTGATCTTTGCCATTTTAATTATTGTATGTCTTGATGTTGTCTTCCTTCAGTCCCTTGTGTTGCAAGATCTGTGTACCTCCATGGCTTGAGAGACTATCTCCTTCCCCAGATGGGGGAAGTTTTCAGCAATTACCTCCTCAATGACACTTTCTATCCCTTTCTCTCTCTTCTTCTTCTGGTACACCTATAATGAGAATATTGTTCCATTTGGATTGGTCACACAGTTCTCCCAATATTCTTTCATTCTTAGAGATCCTTTTTTCTCTCTGTGCCTCAGCTTCTTTGTATTCCTCTTCTCTAATTTCTATTCCACTTACTGTCTCTTCTACTACATCTATCTGCTTTTGAATCCCTCCATTGTATGTTTCATTTCAGATACGGAATTTCTTAATGATTGAATATCCATCTTAAATTCATTCCTGAGTTCTTAAATATTTTTATGTACCTCCATGAGCATGTTTATGATTTTTATTTTAAACTCTCAGGAAGATTGGTGAGTTCAGTTTCATTTGGTCCTTTTTCTTGGGTTTGTGAGATTTTGGTCTGAACCCCTAGAGTGAGGTTGGGGGTTGTAGGGGAGTGGTGCTGGGGGGAGGAAAGAGCTGTTTCCTGATTCCTGGCTGCTGTGCCTGTCTCCAGTATCAGAGCCAGTGGTCAGAGCACACAGGTGTAAGTTTCTGTGCTTGGCATCTCTAGCTGTTGTAGGCAGGGCCTCCCTCTGGCTGGCCTGATGCCAGTGCAGTGACTGCCAGTTTGCAAGCAGGTGCCGGCAGATCAGGCGGAAGGTGTAGCAGGCTGCGTGTCACAGTGTGGGAGCCTCAGAGCTGAGTAGGCAGCCAGGGGGATGGAGTGCCTGGAGGTCCTCAAAGTTCCCAGCCTGCTGGGCAGAGTGCATGCAGAGAAACTTGTCCACCTATTTCGTCCCCTGAGCAGTAAGCTCTGTGCAAACCCTGCCCCTTCAGCAGCCCTCTAGCTGCTAGGAAACCTCTCAGACCACCCATCTTTCCTTTATCCCAGAGCGGCCAGATGTGGATCCCTGTCCTCCACAAATGGCCAGAATCTCAGTTTCTCAAGCATTCTGCCTGTCCCAGCTCCCCAACCCCATCAACCTCCAGAGCACCACACAATGTAGATTTGTGCTCTAAAGTTAACCTCCAGAGCCAGGTATTCAGCAGTTTTAGGCTTCCACCCACTCCCGGCTTTGTTTCTCTTCCTCCCACTGGTGAGCTGGGGTGGGGGGCGGCCTTGGGTCCTGCTGGATCAAAGCTTTCGTACTTTACCCTATTTCATGAGGTCTGCTCTGTTCATGAGGTCTGCATGCAGTCTGGTGCAGCCTTCTTTCCTGTTGCTGTTTTAGGGCTAGTTGTATTAACTATATTTTCACACTATATATGGTTTGGGGAGGAATTCTCTGTCTCACCTCTCACACCGCCATCTTGAATCTCCTCTTGTGGTATATTTTTATACTTAAAATATGTTTGTATCATTCTATTCATTTATTTCTATAAAGTAAATTTTAAGTTATTGAAACTCAAAAGACTTTAAAAAGTAAATTCCCCTTTACCCTTCCCCTTCCCCATCCCTACTTCCCAGAATTATGCATGTTAACAGATTGTTTTTTGCATCCTCCCATAAATTCTCTGTATATGCCTATGTAGTTTTTTGTTAATTTTTTTACAGAGCCTGATATAATACTCTTCTGAAACTTAATTTTTTCAACAACATAAATATTAGTGCATAAATATCTACATTATTCTTTTTAAATCTAGATTATATCTATATCATTCTTTTTGGTTGCATAGTATTCCAATTTAGGAAAATTCATATTTAGCTTTTCTCCTACTAGTAGGTATTTAGATTGTTTCCAGTTTTTTGTCATTACAAAAATGTTACAACAAATCTATGTATGTCTCTTCATACATTTGAGAGAGAATTACTGAGTCAAGAGTATAAGTATTTTTTGACATTGAAAATAACTCAAACCATACTTTTGAGAATAGTCATTGAGAATTTGATATAGCATCATAGCAAGAAAACTAATTTCATCAAGAATTAAGATAAGGCACCAATAGGTGAACCAATGAGTCTTTTAAGGCAGGTAGAATATACTAAATGTTAATAGTTTGGAGTTTTAGTGGAAAGGAAGACATATGGGAGATAATTTGCTCCTACTCCAAGCCCACAGCCACAGAACCCATTTAATGTAAAATATAGAATGGACACACATCTTAAAGCTACAAGTATAAATTGTAGTATGATGTAATTAAATTACCAATGCATAATACTAATAGTCAAGATATTTCACATAGATACCTTATAATTAGAAATTGTCTCCTCAGAATCAGGCCACATTTACTCTAAAAAGCTGTCATCCTTGAGTCGTAGTGTTCTAAGAATTGAGTTTTTCTTCTAATGGAGAATTGTTGATCATTCAAGTCTGTATCTACTGCTGATAGTGATCCTTAGTTTAACACCAGGAAATAGACACCACAACCTCTTAGAAATGAAGCAGTGGACACTATAAGTATTAATGTGCTCTAAAAATAGTTGAAATTGTAAAGTAACAAATAATATTTACAGATAGAAAATGAGTACCCTGGCGTTATTCACCTATACTATTCATCAAAATAAAATCTTTTTTTGCCATGTAATACAAGATTGTTAATAATAAGAGAACAGGAGACATGGTGGAAATCTAGGTACCTGAATGACCTTTAGCCTTTGTGGATAAACATAGCTAATATTTGAGTGTTTATTATGTGTTTAGTGTACCTATAAGTGCCCAATTTGTATTATTCTGTTTACCTGTCATAACAGCCCTATAAGGTGGACATTACAATAAGCTCCATTTTTCAGGTTGGAAATAGGAAGTGTAGAAATGTAGATAACTGGTAAGTAGCAGAGTCAGTATGCAAACCCAGGAAATAGGGTTCCAGACCCCCTTACCATCAACCATTTCACTCCAGCTGGAGTTTCCTTCGGTTTTGAATTTGTGAAGCCTAGAGCTCCACATATTTTCTGCCTTCACCCACATCAAAGCACACATTGTTGGTTATAAGAGGAACTTGCCACTTGACAAGAGGGGATGGACAAGGGCACATGCTTCTGTATCATTTGTAAGATGGGTTTCTTGATATTGTCTTGCCTTTTAGCATGCTTTATGATTTTTTTGCTGAAATCCATATGTGATATACCTGGTAATAGGAATGGAAGTAATCAGGCTTTTTGTGTGAGGTGTATGCTAATCTGACCCAGAGCTGGGTTGCGCTGTTGCTATGCCTGATGCTTCAGTTTTCTCTAGAGCTTTTTGTTTTCGTGTGTGGTTTTCTGGTGTGTGTGTCTGTATTTTCCTCTCCTGTTGCCTTTAGGTTCCTCTAAAAACTCCTTCTTAAATAAACTCTGTGTCTTGCCGCTCTCTTCAGTTGTAATACACTGTTTTTTTTACTGAATCCCTGTTGTTGTGGGAGGTGTTGGGCAGGGTAGGTGTCCTGTAATCATGTGAAAAACCATGCAGCTATATATGTGGACAAATGGTACCTGAGGGAAGTGACAACAATGTCTGGTCATGCATATAAAATGTAGTGGTACCTGATAGTCCTGGCAGGCCTGGCTATAACAGTGGAGGGGAACATAGTGCAAAAATGAATTAAAGCCATATATGATGAATTCTCTTCATTTATTCTAATTTCTTGGTGAACACTGACCACATTAGTTAATAAACTCATGTGAGACAGCCCCAGGAACTAGAAACCTTTAGGGCAGATTTGTAGAAACCTACAAACCTGTATTAAAATGGGACTTAAAGAGCCACTGAAATCAGGATTACCCTAGTTACCTATAGATAAGATTTTTAAATTTCAGTATTAAAAACCATAGCCTTTAAAATAGTAGCTATTAAAAATTCTCTTATTTTTTCTCCATATTTTTGCTATCTGAAACTCCTTATTTTCTATTAATCCTGTTCATTTGATTTAATCACAAATTAACAAAATGGTTTAATTATCTTGGTTCATAGCTCAGACCTACATAGGAGCCAGGGTTGAAGAGAACCAAGGATACACTACCAGGACTTGGAGTTTCAAATGCAAGTACAGGAATTCTCATTGTCTTTGAGAAACTTAATTCAGTGGGCAGCAGGAAGGGTTGAATTTTTATCATCTCTCTTCTGCTCCTTCTCTAAATTCCCTCCTTGATGATCAATGGTCTGTTAAAGGTAATGCATATTCAAATGTGGTATAGAGAAATAGTGTCTGCCACAATGCTTCCTTAGTTTCTCCTTTATGAAAGTTGTTATCCTTTGTTCTGAAATACTTGTATTTTTTTCATGATTGTTGAGTTAGGAAGTTAATGGCTCTGTGTGGTTGCCCCTCATCTGCCATTATCATAGTTCCCAAACTGCACTGTATGCCCTGGGCACCACAGAGAACTCACAGAAACAGTGAGATGTAGCTCTTGTAATTAGAATAGTTAAACTGTTTTTGTCTTTATCTGGTCTGACAGTCTTAGCACTTCACTAAGAATATTTAGTTCATTTACATTTTGTATAATTGCTGGCACTATACAGTTTAAATCTATTCTCTTTCTATATTTTTCTATTTTACTCACTTCATATTCTTTTTTGCACTCCTTTCTTACCTACTGTTATATCAATCAGTTTTTTATTATTTTGTTTCTGTATGTTAACTTGTTAGTCATTTTTTAGTGATTACCTTGCAGATTACAATTTATATCCTTGACTTATTACAAGCAAGTATAAATTATTGCTTTTAACATTTGCCAGATAATGCTAGGATCTAATAATTTTTAATTCCATTTATTCCTCTCTTGTTTTTTATTATTCTTATATGCATTTTAGTTCTTCATATAGTTTAAACTTTATGAGACTTTGTCATCATTATCTTCATCATCATCATCATTTTGTATAATCAGTATTCAATTATATTTACCCTAAATAGTTATTCTTTCTCCAATTGTTCATGATTTTATGATATTTGGTGTTTCATCTGTGATCATTTTCCTTCTTTTGGCCTACTGGCAAAAAATTATCTCAGTGTCAGTTTTTGTTGTTTTGAAAATCTTTATGTTGCCATCATCTGTGAGGAACTTTGGGGGATATAATTCTAGACAAGCAGTTATAATTCAGTACTCTTAGTTCTGTCATACCATTGTTCTCTGGTTTCCATTACTGCTGCTGAGAAGTTGCAAAACAATCCATTGGTAAAAATTTTCTCTGGCTGCTTTGAAGACTTGCTTTTTATCTTTTTATTTTAAGCAGTTTCACACTGATGTGCAGGAATATTTATCTTCTTTGTATCTGTTCCTCTTGAGGTTTACAAAGTTTATTGATCTGTATTTTGATGTCTTTCATCTTTTGGGGTATTCATCTTTATCTCTTCAAATACTGCTTCAGCTTCATTCTCCCTGTTCCTCATAACACTTTAATTACATGTTTTTGGACCTTTCACTGTGCCTCACAAGTATTTCATATTCTTTTTTTTTTATCTCCCACTCATTTTAACTCTGTTCTTTAGTATTGATATTTCACATTGACCTGTCTTTGGGTTTACTTATCCTTCTAATCTCTTGTACATAATGTTGTTAAAACCGTATGTAGGGCTCTTAATTTCAACTCTTGTCTTTTTCAGCATTTTAGCTTATTTTTGTCCTTTTCTTCTATTTTATTGAACATGTTGACCATGATCATTTCAGTTATTATCTACTGAGTCCAGTCACCAAATATTATAGAAATCTTCCTAATCTCTTGAGTTTTGGTTGTATGATCCCTCTCTTGGTGTGCTAATTTTTTAATTAATGCTGGGCATTGTATATTTAAAAGTCATACAGGCTCCAGATCATGTAACGTCTCTCCAGAGAGATTTCACCTTTTCCTCTGCTAGGCAGGTAGATTGAAGACTGATCACCTAAACCCAATCAAAGACAAAGCTTTGTTCTCAGGAGGTAAGGCCCACTTACCTCTCCAGGATGAAGCTCTCTAGGGCTTCCAGGTGGATTTGTTCACTGGAGACTTTCTTTCTGTCTAGTCCTTAACTTTATTATTATTGTCTCTTCAATCAGAAACTCAGATCTGTTTTCTGTGACCTTTGTTCCTAAATTCTTAGTTTCTTACCTCATGCAGTTTCAGGTTTTAATAGATATATTGCAGAGTATCTGCCATGTGCCAACACTCCATCTGTCCCTTTCGTGACTTTGTTAAAGGAAATTTGTTTCATGGAGAACAGGGTGCCAGATGGGGAGCCATGGTTCAAAAAAAGACCAAAAGAGAAAATGAAGTAGAGATATTTATTACTCCCAGGTCCTGCAGGAGGTACATGGCACTCTCAAGGGGCCACACAGAGAGATCAAGGCTAGGGGCAGGCAGAGAAAGAGCAGAGCCTGGGCACATGCCTTTATTAAGGCCTATGAGTGGCATGCTTTGGTGTCCTGGGCTAAGGCCAGATGAGTCAGTTCAAACCAAAAAGAGTGGGGTTTTGGTAAGCTCAAAGGGGTGCAAAAGAAGGTGGCCCTGAGAGGTGGGGGAGACTATTTATCACAAAGGCTGTTTAGGAGGTCATATCAGGAACTTACATTTGCTTG
The DNA here is from genome assembly GCF_030020395.1 of Manis pentadactyla. Taxonomy (NCBI): domain Eukaryota; kingdom Metazoa; phylum Chordata; class Mammalia; order Pholidota; family Manidae; genus Manis; species Manis pentadactyla. The sequence continues at coordinate 116,951,601 of NC_080021.1, read as the reverse complement.
TGACTCTGGGGGCTGTTATCTAGGGTATGCACTTGCGTAAGGGAGCTAGTGTCAGTTAAGGCCACTTGGCCAAACTAAATATATTATAGGGCAGCAAATACCATGGAGTAGCTGAGCTAAACTCTCAACAGTCCCTTTTCAGCTGAGTACTAATCCTTCAACTCCTGAATTTTGTATCTTCAGTGCTGCAGGACCACCCAAAACTCTGCTGGTGTCTCCCCAGTAGCCCTCTGTCCAGGCAATTCCCAGATTCTAGGCTCCAGCATTGGCAGATTTCCCTACAGAAAAGCAGCTACAGATTCCCAGATAACCTTTACATTGTTGCTTCTCCTCCAGAATCTTTAGAATCTTGGCCTCCTTCTTCCTGGTTGCTTCAGTATGTCATCAGTGCATTTATATAGGTATTTTGTACATCTCATTTTCAATTTTCCTTTTTTTCTCAATGGGAGCATTGGTGTACTTTATTGCAACCTATCATATCCTAAAATGAAAGTTGATCTTTTCACAGTAAGCTTTATAATTGAACCATGTTTTAAGGGATCCAGGTTTTTTATGTGTTGCTGAGTGAGGTCAACCAACAGTATTATTTAAATACTATGTACTTAATGTCAGATAAATTATATGTAATTTAGAAGGAGCCTGGAAGAAATTCTTACTTAAAGGAAATGAAATATTTTTAATGTTTGTAATCTGAACAAAGCATTTCAAGAAATGTTTTGAAATTGCAAATAATGTAAGAAAATCTCTATGTTGCAGGAAGGAGATGCTACCCAACAGAAATTGTGCTATCTCTCTTCTCCCATGATAGGGAAATATCTGACCAGTATCAGAAAGATAAGGAATTCTGCTGACTCACAGGGAAAGCCACATTGCTTATGACCAGGATCAGAAAAGCAGAAAGAGAATTTTCTATCCTTAGACATGAAAAGCCAAAGAGATAAAAATCCCTCTAAATGAAGACCAAATTGGTAATGTGGATAAACTACTGGGATATAGATATAGAGTTAAGAATAAGTAATAAAGGTTAAGATAAACTTTTTTCAGTACATGTAAACAGCTAGAGAAAATATGAGAGAGTTCCAGTTTGCCAGGAGGGTTATCTTTCTAAGTATAATGGAATCTGGTGCCTTATTTCTCTTCTTTATATCATCAAGCACACACTTATGTTGATAATCAAGGTAATACAAGGCTCTGGAACAATCTTGGACCTGTTAACAGAAAAGAAGGAATTTGAGGTTCATGAATCATCAACTTAATATCCAGCCAGTCAGTTCTAGGCCCACTGACTGTGGACACTACACTGATCCTCCTTTAACATTTAGAAGCCTTTCAACTTATTTTTCTGGCCATATCCTCCCCTGCTACCCAACTGGCACTTATACTCCAGCCATCCCAGACTACTTACAGTTCTGCAGATATGCCCTGCATGGTTTAAACATCTAAGCTTTTGTGCATTTTGGTCTCTCTCCCTGGAATATACTCTCCCATTTCATCAACCCACTTTGTTCTTCTTTTTCCAATCTCTCTGTTTAGAGTAATCTTACTTATTTTTTAGTACTCTCCCATGCCTCTTCCTCTTTTAAATCTTTCTATTCCTTGCCAGATGTGACCTGTTCTTCCTTTAAACTGCTATAACACTTCACTTACGTGTCTCTTAGGACTTTTATTATAATCTGCCTTGAAGAAAAAAATGTTTGTATTCTTGTATTATCCCTCTTACTAGACAGTCATCCCTTTGAGGAACAGACTGTGATTTTAAAAAATCCACAGCAGGGCCCTCTAGAGGGTTACAAATACTAGTCAGTTTATAAATATTTGTCTAATTAAATATGGGTGACATGTGGCCCCCATAGGCAGTTCACAATACAGATGTTGTTTTCCTCCAGGCTAGCTGGAGCATGTTTCTCTGACTCCTTACTTTTTCTTTAAAGGTACACCTGATTAAGTAAGACCCACGCAGGATAATCTTTCTTGTGGTCACTCAGAGTCCAAAGTCAATTTATTGCCAACTTAATCATGGTGGTGATATCTCATATTTACAGGTTCCACCTGTACTCAAGGGGCACTATCACAAAGATAATGGGGGCATTTTAGAATCCTGCCTACTTTACCCCTCCCTTTTCTACATCCTTTTTTGTATATCTCACCCAAATGGCTGTCAAAGTGTGATCCCTGGAATATCAGCATCTGTATCCCTTGGAACTTGTTAGAAATGTGGATTCTCAGATCCCACCCCAGACCTATGTATCAGAATCATGGGGGGCCCAGCAGTCTATGTTTTATCAAGCCCTCCTGGAGATTGGGATGCACACTCAAGTTTGAGAACCACTGCCTCACCCACTGGTCATTTATCTAATGCTATGTTAGAAGTAATTCTCTCTTTTCTCTGTTTTGATTAAAAGCAAAACAAAAAATAGCCTAACCATATTCTACTAGCTGTTTTATCCTGTTAATGAAGAACTTAAAACATGGATTCCAAAGTCACCATGCTGGAGGTTCTCCATGTGACTGTGACTTGCTGGCAGCCACCCTTTCACTCTCTCCTATTGTCATTTGCCAGCAAGGGGAAAAGAGGAGTAATTCTGCATACAAGCCAACTGGATTGAATGGGTGACTCTGCTCATCCTTTCCCACTTCTACCTTCCTTTTAGAATTTAAATAATTGTCATAACTCTGGGTTTATTATTATTTCTGTTGTTGCAGCTGCTGCTTTGTGGGAATAAGTAGAGATTTCTTACGTAAAAAATGAGACATTTCCTAAGGCTGATAGTGGCTGATTAATCTCAGACATTAGCACTGAAATTATATAAAATACATGCTACAGAAATAGAGATATTGCTACATCTAAGTAGAGCCATGTTATGTATAAGAATTAAGGTACAAGAAAACTATGTGCAGGCTCTCCACGATATAGGAAGTGAAATTTAAGCACTACATGTTTGCTCCATAACCAAATTTGTAGTATAGTTGAGTTGCTGAATAACTTAATTTCATTATATTTCAGTGAAATTTTAACCACAGAAATTAACCAGTGTCCAACCTGATGTTTTCCAAATCCAGAAATATTTTAAACAGCAAACGTCTATATATATTTCCCATATATTATGGAAAACATTTGACAAAATTGGCTAACCAGCACATTTCTGTAAAAAGAGACCTACTTTTACATTGACTTTTTTCCTTGGCTTGTTCCTATCCAAAGCAGGTTTCATGAGCATAGGTAGGGCTTTGTGTATGTTTTGGCCTATTATTGAATCCTCAGCACCCAGAAGATGGTGCTCAGCAAATATGCGGAATAACTACTTTTTCTATCATTTTTTAGAGAGGTCTTCCCAGGGTGGAAAATAAGACTGACTGAGTTGCCCCAACATCCCTGTAACACATGAGGACCATTGGCTGCTTCAGTAAGAACCCATCCTCAGCAAGAACACAGCCTGGGTTTTAGTTATAACTCAACCATGTAGATTACATGCTAAACTAAACTTACAAACTCAGTCCAAACTTCTTGACTTGCAACCAGAGATTTTCTAATGTAGAAATGTATTCCATGGGGCATGTGCACGTGGGTGTGTAGCTAAGGAAATACGTTTTTATATACTTTCTATATTCATGTTTATTTTCAGTCATATTCAACTAAAATCAATGAATTTATGTGGTACCTTCTGCAATAATTAGCTCCCAGCAGGGTGTTGGCAGAGACAACTTCAGAGCCAGCTCGCCAGGAGGCAAGCAGTGATGAGACAAAAACTGGATGTTGGGAGGTAGCAAGAATTCTCAGGCTCCTATCCTTCTTCTCCTCTTCAGAGGACAGAAACTATAACCCAGGCCCAGAAGTTAAGGGAGAAAGTATAGTCCAGACTAGGGCTATTTGTATTTCTAGGATTCACATGAATATAATTAGAAATGGTGGAAAAAATTACTGTATATACTGTGCAGTGAGCAGTCAGCGTCTAACACTTGCTTTACAGAAAAGAGAATGCATCTTTCTTCTTCTTTTCACACAGTTTATAAGGTCTTCCAACTTCTGGCACCATAAGTGATGGTGGCCTCAATATGGCAACTTGTGCTTTAGATTGATCTACCTATATTTCATAGTGTTGCCCAAACTTTCAAATTCCATGCTGCATTGGATAAATGAAGTGAAGCTTCAAATATCGTTCTACCCAGAAACTCAGAACCCTTGGAAATTTATGTGGCTCAAAGAGTTCCTAAAATATAGAAGAAGGAAAGCAATACTAATTCAGAGCCAAACCTGTTTCCAATTTGGGAAAAAAGAACCCTACATTTCTGAGTTGCCTTTTTCCCAGGTCTTCATTTGCCTGCATCCTCCTCTGTCCCAAAGAAAACTGCTTTCCAGCATGGGAATCCCATGTTACTCGTATGCACTGGCAGGGAAGAACTTATAGCTCCTTTGGAAATGTTTCTTTTTTTTCCTCTCAAAATGTATGATTAGTTCCATTCTGTCTTTTAGGTATATACCTTCATGGGTGTCCATTCCAAGGCTCAAAAGAAAAAAAAAAAACCTATTTAGTAACTAGTTTTAATTTTTAAAATGTTTTATTTGCCTGCATTCAGTCTTTTCCTCCTGATTCCTTCCTGTCTGTCCCTGTGGGTGACCAGCCATGTCCCCACATGTCTCCCCTCCCACTTTCTGTTGGAAGTGTGGACCTTTCCACAGTTCCTCAACTTACAGTTTCCTCCTTCAAGTTTTCTCTAACTTATTTGCTTTTCTTTCCCTTGCCTTCCTTACCTCTCTTCCTCTTACTGAATATTGCTCATGCTTAATTTTTCTGCTTCTTTTCTGTCAGCTTGGGGCATTTCAACTAACTTCCTAAATTGAGGATTTTTTTAAAGAGCAAAATTGCGATCCCTAACCAGACCAGAATCACCCAATGTGGTTCTAAAAGCAGCTTCTTAAAGCTAGTAGCATCTCCGATGAACTTGTCTATTCAAGATTAGCGTATTTGTATATTTTGAAATTTAAAAACCCTAAAGTCCATACACCTGGAACTAATACAATGTTATGTGTCAATTACATCTCAATTAAAAAAAAATCCTATTAAGTCTTGTTGAAAAACAACTCTCACTCAGTATAACTCTTCACCTCCCAAACTGACAACCCAGGGACAGCCAAAGTCAGTTCCTTTATCTGCTTTTCCACATTGTAGGTAATATACTTAGAATACAGGTTATTGGTTTATGAATTATAGATAATGTCAACTTCATATAATGGTAGGTGAGCCTATAGTTGTAACTATATTAACTAAGTTAATTCCACCCTCCACCCCCAAGCTTCCCAACAGAGGGAAATTTCAATTTTTGGCTCAATCAGTATTATTTACATTAATAGAACTACATAAATCTTCTTTGTTGCTCATTTAGGTATGATACTTTGGTTCCTTTTTTGTATAGCTCTTTATCCTTCTTAGAATTAATAATTCCTTTGTTTATACTTTTATTTGCTAAGTTTCTGTGTCTCTATCACTATTTTTCTTAACGACATGACATATCTGTCCAACAACTAAAAAACTTTCCCAAAACCAAACACAACAAATCAATCAGCAAAATGTTCCCCTCTTGGGGGATTTTTCTCCCATAGTTTTCCATCTTCTTGCTTAAATATGGACTTGCTATTCAGAGCTGCTGCACAGCTGTCACTCTGCAACATTCTTTCACTTACTCCTGGGAATTTTCTTAGTCTCCTACATCCTCTATTTCCTGTATCTCAAGTCTGCTTTTTTCTTCATTTATGTCCTCTTTTTGGTGAAGCAGATCCTCTAGTAGTTTCCTGAGAAAGAGAGTACATAGGAGGTAAAATTTTTGAGCCTTTGGATATCATAAAATATCAGAAATAAATAAATTGTCTGGTTGTAATGTTTTTGGTTGGAAATAATTTTGCCTCAAACTTTTGAAGACATTTTTCCATTGTGATCTAGTTTCCTGTGTTGGGAAGTTTGATAGTATTTGACACCTGACTCTTTGCAAGCAGCTTGCTTGTTTGTCCTTTTGGGAAATTTTTCAAGATCTCTACTTTCAGATGTTCCTTAATTGCATTGATGATTTTATTTTGATGTGGGTCTTTTCTTCCTTATTGTGCTAGCCTCTTTCAAACTGGAAGCATTTATCTTTTACTTTGGGAGCATTTTCTAGAATTATTTGTGTATACTTGCCCTCATTCATTTTCTCTGTTTCCTTTAGGACTTGCACATAATTTTACTTTCTAATCACATCTTTATTGAGTTGTTTAGTTCATAAGGCTCATTTATGGAAAATGATTTTCATGAGTATTTCTCATTTTGGAGAAAGGCATTGGGGAAGAAATCAAGTATTAATCTAAAGAATGATTTATCTTACTCTTACTCATTTTTTCCTATGTAAATCTTGTTTTTATAATTTTTTAAGGTAAAGAAACTCCTGTTGGTCTTACTTCCTTTTCTTGTTAGATGCCAATGCTTTTAAATCCCAGCAATATTAATGACATCATTAATAATTACTACTAGTAATGGCTGCCATATGGCTACTATTGCCTCAGGCTCCTTGTAAAATCAGAATCTCAACAGAATTGTGAATATTAAATGAGGTATAACAAATAAAGCACTTGGAACAAATACTGTACATATTAAGTGATCAGTAAATCATAGTTAACTATTTTTATCCCTTTTTATGTAAGACTAGTATTATCTCCATTTTACAGATGAGGAAACTGAGAGATTAAATTACTAATACAAGGTGAAGTAATTAGCAAATGGCAGAGCTGGGTCTTTATTTTCTGTCACACTTACTAGTGGCTCTCCTTTCATGTCCTTTTTTTTCCTACTGATGGGTACAACTCACTTGCCCATTCTAAAACACAGTAGTGTGCAAGGTCAAAGTTGGATCACTAAACACTAGAGACTGTGGACTTTGTTGAAGATACTCAAGAAGCCCGTAGAAAATTGTCTGCCCCAAATATGCTAAATACTCTCTGTGTGGAGGCAGGGACCAGAAGCATTTTCCATTGCATGTTCCAATGCAGATTACCAATGCATGTTCCAAAACCAGAGCACTTGCCATGTGTTCTACCCCATGACATCACAGAGAGGCTAGGCTTTGCTCAGTTAGACTGTGAGATTCCTCAGTTGGTGGTGCATTGGAAGGGTTACTAACTGATCCATGCAGTATGTGTTAAAATGAGCAAGGCATGATGTCCTCTGCAGATGAAGCAAATGGAATGGCCATCCATGTTCTTTATGACACTTTCCAAAAAGAACACGTTCCATTGTGCAGGCAATAAGTATGTTTTCCCAATCAGTCCACAGAGTTCAGTCCCTTGAAGCTCTCCTGCATTATCCCCATGTTGTAGCCAAGAGCTGTGGGAGCCAAGTACCTTGCACATTCTCAGGCCTTGCCCAGCTGAAGCAGGCATCCTACGCCAAGGAGTGTGGGATGCTCAGCAGAGCTGGCTGCCAGAGGTTTCACCTCTGATTTTGAAACTGGAAAAATATTCTTTTTGATAAACTTGGACACACTTTTGGACAGGCCCATTGTAATAGACAACTTTTGAACTAGAAATAACATAAGTGAGAGTGGGATGAAAAGTATCATTGCCTTTCTCACCCTTCAAAACCTCTTAAAATTTTTAACAAATAGAAAAAACACTGGAGGAGGAGATGGACTGTGTTTTTTTATTTTGTTATTCTGAGCATATGTCCTAGAAAGGAGAATGTCCAGGACAAACAATTTAAGATAATGAGATAATGGAAATACAAGAAAAAAAGACAACAAAATCTTAATGCTGGTCAGTCTGTGTCCTTACCCTGCCTCATCCTTTTCTCATTGAAAACCCAGTTCCTCAGGACTGCTTTCATGTTTCTGACAATAATGAAACACCCAAGAGTCTGGAAGCCAAAGAACCAGGCTGAAAGGTATAGCATTTCCAGAATGTGCTCTACCTCTTCTTGTCTTAAGGTTGACATTAATATGAATGGACCGAGGGTCGTCAGGTGAAATGGATAGGGTCAGAACCAGGGGGAAGAGAAGGTGCTAACTCAGGCTGGGCACCTACTAGGAGTCAGACACACCCAGCCCCTGTCCATACATTTCCTATTAATTCCTCAACATGGTGAGATAGTCACTTCTGGTCTCATTTTATAGACAAGGAAACTAAGTCATTTAGAACTTGCCCAAAGCTACACAGTTTACAGAGGAGGAGCTGGTATTAAATTCAGTCTTTTGTTGATCTTTAAATCAATGCTCTTTTCACAATACTGTATCTCTCTCTCTCTCTCTCTCTCTCTCTCTCTCTCTCTCACACACACACACACACACACACACACAGCTATTGCAGACTAGCTGACCTCTAGAGAGATAGTATAATGTGGTTAATTTAATAGGAAGCAGGCATAGAGCTAGGCTGCCCCTGTTCAGATTCTGACTCTGTTAGTTACTAGGTATGTATGTGGCAGTGGACAAATGATTGTACATAGCCTTGTGACTCAGTTTCCTCATCCGTAAACTGAGATAATATCAGAAATTATCCCATGAAGTTCTTGCAAGGTATAACAGAATTTTACATGAAAGATACTTTAAATAATGCTTACACAGAAGAAGCATTCAATAAACAAAAATGATTTCTACAAATCCAGTATGGGGAGAGGGGTATTATATATGACCCAGGTAGAGTGGTCATGGAGCATTGGTATTATACAATCTCAGTTTTTTTAAACAATCTCATTTTTAATGACTGATCACCATGTCTTTTCAAATAAGAAAAGACATACATTTCATATGATTTCAAACTGATAAAAGTGGGCACACCTATTGGGAGTAAGGCCAGTGCAGGTCTCAACAAGACAACATTTGTGCAGTGGGAACTGTGGGGAAAATGTGCTCCTGAAGTGCCTCCTTTTATAAAAACCTGTCATAGCAGTGATGGGGTAAGAATTTACCCTCCCAAATGGAGGAGATTTTTAGATAAAATGCCCCTAAACTTATTGACTGATTTTATTATCAGATGCATTATAACACGGCTAGGTGAATAATTCTGAAAGCCATTTAGTGGCAGTAATCTCCACACATCATCTGTTCATGGACTCCAGGATTTCTTGGCCCCATGCCCCCCTCAGTTGCCTCCATGAGGGACAGTGAAGAAGAAAGGAAGTAGGAGATTTGGGGAAGGAGAGATTGAATGTTGAAAAGTCCAGTGCAACATTTCTCAGAAGGCAGAACCAGGGAGCAACACATGCAGTAAGGATGTCTCATTCTTGCCTCCTGCCTCCCCACCGGCCCTATTGCTTTTGGCGGGAATGCAGAAGGAAAGCAGGACCACCTCCTGAACACTGTGTAGCATATCAGGATGTGGACTGGGGGTTTTGACACACAGATTCCCAGCTAGCCACTTGCTGCCTGTGAGATCCAGGGCAAGTCATGTGCAGTATGCGGGCTTCTGCATATTAAAGCAGTAACATCCACACTTCCTATCGCTTCTCACATCCTATGACTGTTCTATGATTCTTTTTCTCTCTGGGCCTGAAATTAATCCAAGAAAGCATCTGGTTCTGCAAAGACACACAGAGCCAGCAGCCACCCATCATAGTTCTTAATCCCTCTTGTCAGTTGCAGGTGGTGTGTACTACTCAGTGCCCCCCACCTCCCCCGCACCCCTGACAATGTGTCCCTCTCAGCCAGCACAAGAGCAGCACAGCCTTAGAAGACATGGAAGATGGATGCTTCCACCTTGACCTTACATCTCCCTTCCCGACATATCTTCATTACCCCCATCCTTTTCAACCATTACTTCTCTCCTTCCTCTTCACCCACAGGGCAAGGAGAATCAAAGGCAATGGAGGGAGGTCCTCAGGCAAACCCTTTTTACTGTAATTTATTAAATCATACGATAGTTTTCCAAGGCTCTGTGACCCAAAGTCAGAAAACCAGCTGAGTCCCTCACAGGAAAATACAACATTAAGAAAAATGCAATCCGAAAGATAGGCAGCAGGGATAAAAAGAACTTTCCATTTTGAATTCTAAATGTCAGCCATTAGAGTTTTAATTGTAGGGCAAATTGTTTGTTGAAATTATTCTGCAAATAACAGCTTGTTAAGGCTTTTGAGGAGAAATTATCTTAAGGAATGTTATTTACCTTACTTTCTACTTAAAATTTGCATTAGAACAACTTTAAGTACAATGAAACACATTTTAATAATTGTATATAATATTTTAGTGATGAATGACAACTTTAAATTTACATGCCAATTATGTAAATGGCCTTAAATGATTTTTCATTATCCTAAATAAAAGATTGGTAAGTAGTTTGAGATATCAATCTGAGCAGGATGTGGGTCTATCATTTATTGTTTATTAAACTAAAAGGATGCTTATCAATCATTATATTTAAAACAACTCCCATTTGGGAGGAAGATTGATTTGCTAAGATAAAAATTATATTTTAGAGTTGGAATGAACTCTAACAAGTAGTTAACTTTAATAAGTAAATTGGTGGTAAGAACACACAATTTCAGTTGCTAAAGGGTTAGTTTGACGTCAAGTAACTGCACTGTTAGAGCCAAGAACAGTGAGATATGGTGGGAACTATAGGATATTCTTGATAGATGGACTGGCAAGTGCATAGGTTCTCCAACCTAAACAACACATCAACGCTTCACCATAGTGTAAACCCTGAGACTCAATGTTTGTATATTGTCATCTAGACTCTACATTGTATTTCTTTGGTGTTCCATTTTTAAAAAGACTTTTCCCCAAAACCTTAATATCAGAAGAAATGATACCCAAGTAGAAGTAGTTTAGCCATGACCAGCAACACAACCTTTCAAAGATATTTCTGAAACAACATGAAATTCTGTTGACTCTTCTGCTGTAAGAACTTTGACCTAAGTCCTTAAGTTAATTGCAGTCCCTAGAGATGAGTTAAATAGCATTTTTAAAGTAATTCTATTTTTTCACACAGCTGATTTTTTCCAAGGAATGCAGGATACATTTACAGATCATTTTGACCAGATTTTGTTGATAAGGAATCAAGTTTGTTTCAGTGGGGAATCTGGCTCCTTGATTCATATTGATTACCTTTTATGAAACATATATTTCTAGTAAATTATTACAGCTGATTTGGAAGTCACTAACTTTTATTGTATAAAAGTAAAAAAAAATACTGCATTGTAATATTGTAAAAAAAAAAGTTTAAATTTGGATATAGAATTAGTTGAAGTGGTTAATTCATAATTTATCCTTGATTGTATTATTTTATAATTCTATGATACTTTAAAAACTGAAAAAAAAAACCACTCTTATGTAGTTACCCTATTTAAGAGTCATTTAATTTTCTGTACTTTTACAGCACCAACTTCAATTTGAGGCATAATATGATGTGTCAGGGCCAAAATGGACAGAAGATAATTGCATTTGATGTCATTTAAAAATAAAAGTTACATGGGGCTTTAAGTTTTAAAGTATTTCTCTCAGAGCTGACATCGCACATATATGGAATTCATTTGCTTATTTATTCAGTATTAATCCCAATAAACAGCTACTGAAGCTTATTCTATATAAACCACTGAACTAAGTGATGGGAAGGTAACAAAAAGGAATAAAATAAAGCCCCTGCTTCATGGGAGTACATTTGTTAGGCTGATTTCTTAGCCGCTGTAACAAAGAGATCCAAAATAAGTGGCTTAAATAAGACAAAAATATATTTATTTCCCTATCGTAATCCACAGGTGTGGCCAGGGCAACTGGGGTATTCTGCCACCCCAAACGGGGCTTCAGGGATTGCTCCAGTCATCAAATTTTCCAACCAGCAGGAGGAAAATTAACAACTTGTGGCTAAGGGTATGACCCAAAAATTGCATGTATTATTTCTGCGCACCTCTCATTGGAGTGAATTTAGTTTTGCAGCCACACCGGACGAATGCAGTGTCTCTGGGCCCAGGACACCCAGCTGGAACTCAGGCAACTCCACTAATGACAAGAAGAAGGGGGAACTCAGCAATTACAGGAGTCAAAAATAATATTGGCAACAACACAGATGAATCCCAAAAACGTTAGTTCAGGTGAAGGAAGTCGGGCACAAGAGATGAGGTACTGTGTGATTGCATCTGCATAAAACTATGGGAAAGGCGAAATAGCATGTAACTATTAAAAAGACTTTTCCCTGAAATCTTAATATCAGAAAAAATGATACCAAAGTAGAAGTAGTTTAGCCATGACCAGCAACACAACCTTGCTGTTTTTGGAAGTCACTAACTTTTATTGCATTAAAGTAAAAAAAAAATACTGCATTGTAATATTGTAAAAAAAAGTTTAAATTTGGATATAGAATTAGTTGAAGTGGTTAATTCATAATTTATCCTTGATTGTATTATTTTATAATTCTATGATACTTTAATAAGTATCACCTGTTTAATAAAATAATTCTTATTTTTGACTAAATATTACTATATGTTTTTCTATTACTAAAAGTTCAAATTCTATCTCTGCAACATTCTAGTTGGGTTAATACGGGCAAGTTTCTAGGCTTCAGGTTTGCTTGTTATAATTTAGAAAATGATGACCTAAAAACAGGCCTATTGTGAGGATTAAATGAGATAATTCATGTAGATTGCATAATATAGGGCTACACAGTAGGCATTTAATTCTGAGTTTTTCTACTTAGTCGAATTTTCTGTCTGATTCTCCTTGCATGAAGATCATACTGATTTAATTGTTGTTTTATAATATGTGTTAATTGATTGGGCTAGTCCTTTATCATGTTTAATGCTTTATAAAGGAATTAAACAGTATTTGGGATGGCTTATTCTCCCAAGCAGACTACAGAGTAATGTTTTTCCTATAAAAGCATGTCTCAGCCTGGCTTCTCCAAATCCAAAGAGCAGAAGCCAAGACAGAGGATTTAAGCATACTAGGAAGTGCAGCCCTCAGGGCCACTGTGCAGGACAGGGTGGGTGAAGGCGGGATGCAGAGGAGCCTGGAGAGGGAGTGGTTACCTCCCCACTTCTGCTCTGTGCAGCCAGGTGTTGCATCCCACAGTAGTGCCCTCTGAGAAGTTGTATGAACAGCATCTCAAGCCAATGAATCCAGGGAGGGGAAGGGGAAGATTTTTGCCCACTGGCCTCATATCTCATCAGTTAACTTCAGGATTGAACATGACCCAGGGGCATGTTAGGCAGAATCCCTGCACAGAGCACAGGCAAAGCCAGCACAGGATGGTGAGTGATGCTGGGTCTGGAACCAAGCAGGTGAGGCTGAGAACTTCCGGACAGATCCTGAGAGAATGTAATTTGGGCTAAGTTAACATCTTTATATTACCCAGCTTGGCCATTCTGGAACATAGCAATAATGTTTGCCAAAGAGAGTCATCCCATTTATTCCTAAAGGTAGGTTCTTACATTCTCTTTGATTGGTCTCCATTAGGACCAAATTAACAACAAAAAAAGGTGTATTATAAAGAGGGGAGAGAGGGAACTCTCAATGAAGAAAGGCTGCCTCCTGATGTAACCACAAGCCCTTCTGAGGCAGCTCACCTTAGCTAAAGAGAAAATGGGGGCACAGCGGTATTCTTTTTAAAGTCAAAAGGATTCACTACTGCGAATGGGGAAGAGAGCTCATGTGTTCCCTGCAAAGGAGCCTGGAAATGGAAGGTCACTCATCACCCTCTGCCCTGCTCCCCCTCACTCCCAATCTGCCTCACAGCATCTTCTCTTCTTCCCAGATGCTTATAAAGGTCCCTCAGAGCTTCATCCTGAGCAGAAAGCTGCTCCTGCTAAAAAAGTGGGTTTGAGAATGACCATGCAACGGGTGTCATCCCCCGATCCTCGCTACCTCCCAATTGTAAATTCTTCTGGGACCAGAAATTACATCCCAGACACTGTAAGCATCTCCAATGGATTTATAGACAGAATTTGCCCCATCATTTTACATGCTATAAGTCTGAGAGTCAATTAAAAGTGATCATTTTGCATTCAAGGGAATAAACTGTGTGGGCCTGGTTTTGTCCCCTTGTTCAAGGGACTTTTGATGAAAGCCATGTGGAACGTTTGTGGCCTGTGATGCTGAGCTGTACACAGGGCATCTAACAGGGGTAACCCATACCAGTTCCTTGTCACAATGATTGTTCTGGGATGCTCTGAGCTTTGAGTTGGGTCTTGTCTACCCACAGAATTGCTGCATTCCCTTTGGAAATATTTTACTATTCCCTTCCATGTCTAGTTGTACTAGTGTTATTATATGGTATCAAATTGCCATTGCCACTGCCTATTCATTTGTGTGTACCCATGTTATTATTTACTGTACTTAGTCCATGTTGTAGTATTTTGTGACCTTCACTAGAAGTTCAGTGTTCTTGGCAGGATTTTTCCCTTTGGCCAAAGAAGAACCCTGTATTTCTCTGAATCCTCCCAAGAGATGGGGATATAATAGCAGCAGCTGAAGAGATGAAGGTAACTAGGAACAAAATAAACATCAAGTTCAGAAAAATACTGAGGACGAATTTACAGCCAAGGCAGTTCTCTTTTGACACTGAATGTTGCATAGGATTCAGTGGTAGTTAGGCTGCCACATGGCAATTATGGACAAGAAAAAAAAACTGTATAATGACATGTAATATAATGTTTTAAACACAGATGATAGAGTTCTGACTATAGATTTTACTCTTAGACCCATGTGGGTGATTAATATTACATGCTGAAATACACAGATATGATGAGCAAAGAACAGAGATTTCTAATGTCGCTCTGTTTTTATCCAGAACAAATAAAACTTTAAGACTTCACATACACACAAAGGTAGACAGTGTCAGCGCCTAAATTTCTGTTAATATTTTCAAAGTGTGCTTTTTTAATGTTAAAAAAACAAGTACACTATTGGAAAGCCAAAGTTCATTGAGAAACACAATGTCTCTGAGTGAGCATTCCACAAAAATGAGTATCTCCTTCTGGCATGGATTGGTTTTTCTTCAGCATTCCTGGCTGACACAGCCACGTTTCTTCAGTTATACATGCTTTTACCCACGAGACTCCTGGGCAGTCCCACCCAAAAGCATTCATGTTGCTATTTTACCATAAAATTCAGCCTTGTGAGTGGTATTTAAAAAGCAAAACAAATGGGCTGCCTTAGCGCAGAAAGCAGCCTCCCCTCCTGGATTGAAAAGCAGGTACACTTAACACTCCGGTTGCTGGAGTTTCCATCTTGCTGAGAGAATGGTGATTTCCATGTGCAGAAAGCTTCACCTTGGTACACAGAGGCTGCTGTAATCTTTGGGGTTTTTCCCCCAAGATGTTTTAATGCATAAAATCTTAAATCTAAAGCTGCTTTTGAGATCAGAGAGAAATATTTAAACATTTATGCATTCAGTTCATGATTCAGAGATTTATTTATAAGACCATTGATTTTGGGATACCCCACTCTTGCATTTAAACTGTTGAAGTGAGTCATATTTGTGGGAGGTAATTACTACCAGAAAGTACCACTAACTTATAAGCATCTCTTTAAAATATCCACTCACAATCTGCAATTACTGTAAATAACAGGCTACCAGGACTTGCTCTGCTTTATGGCTCTATATATTTATTATGATTGCATTAGGCTATATCCAAACATACTTTTGTCACAGAGGAGTTCTTGGAGGAGAAATTACTCCCTTTATTAAAGTATCAATATAGATTTCCAAGTATGTAGGATTGAAAGATATATCTCCAGGTCTCCCTTCCATTGTAGGGAACAAAGCCCAGAGAACATCTGGCTCAAAAGAGAAATAATAGATTCCAATTGTGGAAAATGTATATGTATGATTTGTGTAACATTAAAGATCAGAGGCAACCCATTGAAATTATAGCAGGTGCTTCCCTTTTCAATATCTCAGTGCTTCTCAGGCTGATTTGTGTCCTCCTGGGAGGGTCTCTGATTCTCCTCTCAGTGGCTGATGATGCCCACATCCCTCTGACTCACGCAGAGTGGCTAGTTTCTTATGAGCCATGAGGCCAGAGTTTCTGAGAACATCCTGCAGTTAGAATATCCATGACTCCTTCCTCAGCAGCCAGTGCCTGAGATTTCACAGGTAAGATGTCTGGTGAGCTCATGTTGTAGAAAGGAGAAAGAAAAGGAGGGAATTTGGGGTCTGGAATCAGCCTAAATAGGGGACTGCCTTGGCAGGGGTTGGGGAAAGTGTCAGAAAGGAAAGGCTGGGATTTTCATTCATCAGCTCTGGCTATACTTGATGATTTCTGTGCCATAGTTTTAACTTTGCTTAACACAACTCAGCTATGATACCAAGGCCTCCCAGTCTCCTCTCAAGCTCCCTGGATTCCTGAGCCAAACACATACCCATCTTGATGGGTTTAAGACTTAGCCAACTATGTAACCTTCTGGAACCCATTCCCATTCATTCATCACTCATCATATATTCAGTGACCATTTACTGCCTGCCCTCTTGAGTGTCAGCTGTGGTGCTGGTGCCAGAACACATCTGTGGATGGAACCTAGTCCCTGTCTTTGAGGGTCATACCACCTGGTTGTGGAGATAGTGACAATTTCAAAACCATATGAAAAATACTACATAGGGTAAGTGGGTGTTATGGGGACACATCACACAGGTGCTATACCTGATATGGGAGAGCAGGGAACACTGTCCATGAGTGCCCATGTTTAGGCAAAGACCTTCAGGGAATAAGGGATGGCAGGAGACTGACAGGGAGGGAAGGTAAAATACTCTATGCAGAAGGAAAGGTCAAAACCTCTGAGATACGGGAAGTGCAATTAGGTCACAGTGGATGAGGCAGGGGGTTGCACAGTCATGGAATGATGACAGAGGGAACTCCCTGCAGAGACCAGGACATGAGGGATATTGTGTTTCCATCAGAGCAACCATCTAACAGACTTTTTTACATGCAAGCAGTCTGTGCAGGTAGTGATGAAGGCTGATGGGGAGGCATTCATACAGGTGGGCTAGGAGTGCATTCTGCTGCACCAAGACTGCCATGTTAATATAAATCACAATAGACTGTAGGGCAAAGGGCACTGGTAGGGATAAAAGGGGAAATGTCATAATAATAATAGAGGAATAATTGACAAAAGCCAACCCAATCATGAATTAGCTTAAGACATAGCATCAGCATATGCAAAGCAAAAATTGACAGCATTGCAGGGATAAATTGACAAATCTACATCATAGTAGTAGCTGTTAATAAACCTGTATTAGAAATTAATAGATAAAGCAGACACAAATTAGTAAGGAAAAAAGATATGGTGGTAAATATTAAATTGTGATTACACCTCCCCACCCCCAAGCAGCCATACATGTGTTCCTGGAACAGCTTTCACAGCTCTTGGGAGCCAAGTGGGCAATAAGGACCTTGTCCTCCAAATATTGGGGATCTGTGCTATGATTGCCAATTGCCGCCTCTTATCCCAAAGGTGTAAAAAAGCTGGCAGCTACTGTTGCAAGTCCCTACCCCTCTAGCTGAAGTAATTTCCAGGGCATTTACAGGGCCAGTGCCTTTCATTTTTCTGTATCTCCCTTTTGAGATTCAGCCATTAAAGTTTAGAATATTCAAAAGCGACTATATATACAGAGACAATTAGAAAATTACCACACATTCCCAAGGAAATGTGTGGATTCAGTAAAGATCTGACAAGACTTTACATTTACACCTCAGGCTGATCCTCAGCATGGAGGTAGCCTACAACAATTGAAAAGAAAAACAATAAAAAAGAGCAAACCCTGGGGAAGGAAGAGGCTTATTTCCAGAGTTACCACATCATTAGATGCAAATGTCTAGTTATAAACAAAAAAATCACAAGGAATAAAAAGAAACAGGAAAGTAAGCCCCATTCAAAGGGAAAAAGTAAACTGTCCCAAAGAAACACCAGATAGTAGACCTACTAGACAAAGACTTAAAACCATTGTCCTTAGGATGCTCAAAGAATTAAAGGAAGATGAGGAGAAAGTCAAGAAAACCGTGTCAAGGAAAATAGAAATATCAGTAAAGAAATATAAAATGTAAAAAACAAAAAGAAAAATTCTAGCTAATATGTGGAAGTAACACAAATGTCCAGACAAGCAAAGTGTGGTAAATACATACTATGCAATGTTATTCAGCCTTAGAAAGAAAGGAAATTCTGACACATATTACAACTTGGAAGACCCTTGCTAAGTGGTATTATGTCAGTATGGAATTTCAATGTTGCTTTTCTTGCTCAATGATTTTAAAGAAATTGACTAATGCCAGTGTGATATTTTTCTGTTTTATAAACTGCATTCATATTCCCACCTAAGGCATGCCTCTATTTATTGGTTACTACAATATTTCAGAAAGTGTTTGAGACATTTCTTTAAATTATGTACAATACAAAATGTTGGTGTTTTGTATGGACCACAAGTGCAGCATTCCTTAATTCTTTTTATTTTCCACAATTGTTATTTAAAGACCCAAGTATGTAGTGCATGAAAACATTATGAAGTTTTTCTTTTATTTTTTATACTAATAAACTCTAAGATAGCTGGGGAAAAAAATTATGCTAAATGAAATAAGCCAGTTATAAAAAGGCAAATGCTGCATGATTCCACTTACATGAAGTATCCAATGTACTGAAAAATCTTAGAGATGGAAAGTACAATACTGATTGCCAGGGGCTGGCAGGAGGGGGAATGGAGATCCAGTGTTTCATAGGGACAGAGTTCCAGTTTTGCAAGATGAGAAGAGTTCTGGAAATGGATGGTGGCGATGGTTGCGCAATGTTCTGAATGTACTTAATGAAAGGAGTGTAGAGTATTTGCAAGGGAATAGTTGAAATAATGGGTCACCTAATCCAAGCTGGATAAGAAGGAAGTGGCAAGAAATGGGGAGGAAGTGGAGAGGTCAGTGGACAGGAAGTTCGACTGGGGTTGCAGATGAGTGAGAGGTACTGGGATTACCTGAGCAGGTAAGCTGGAATGAAAAAAATGCTGCTTGGAAAGGTCTGAACTGGTGATAATTCTGGAGTGGAGCATTTTTCCCACTTTGTATATCCTGCATGTTTTTCCATTTCAAAAGTCATAGCTGTACTCATGCATTTTAACACAGCATTCCAATTTGCAGAAGTATCAAATTTAATTAACCAATTTCTTACTGCAGTGGTTATTTTAAATCATAGTAACAAGCTTATTATTTAAACTAATAAATTATGATCCTTATAGAAATCCTCATCCAGGGGTCTCTAGAGACAAGTGGAAGAAGTCCTGGGAGACTCAGAGGAAGCCGAGGCCGAAGCTTCTGACTGGTGCCCTAGCCAAGAAGGTACAGGCTTGGGGTGTGCAGCCCAGAGTCCTTCTGCACACTTGGTCATGTGTGGAGAGAGATCAGATTCCTCCAACCTGCCCTTAAATGTATATGAAATACTAGTTAAAATAATTCGCCACACTGCTGCTATGTGAAAAGAGCCATATTAGGAACTAGAAATGCAAAAATGCTCTCAAATATAGAAGGTATAATTATGTGAGGACATAAGTTATATTACTGCAAAGTTAAAGCAGAGGCAGGTTTAGCAAGAAGTGAACGGGACTCAAGTGTCAGTGCCCCACACTTACAGGGGCCCCTCTCAGTGCTGTGGGAGAGACCCTATAAACATATCTATATGGTCATACATTTTGGTAAAATTTGCAAAAGTCAGATTTTTTAAAAACTGCAGTTAGTTCCACTGCCTCTTTCTCCCTTACCTTCCCCTCTGTGGGAATGCTCAAGGACATCTGAGAACCAACAAAGTAGTTGTACTGAGAACACATTTGAGTTTAGTGAAATACATGGATGGGGCTCACAAATACTTTGTTTTAGAATGGATTGATTGCCAGCTGCTCTGGTGTCAGAGTGATATCTAGAAACATCTCACTATCCCCTGTGCTGACTCCCTGGGCACTCACGGCATGAGGCTTCATCATGACAGGAACATACCTTGTGGCACCCAGCCCAGGAGGTGAGTGGGTACTGTGGGAGACACAGGCTGAAAGTGTATGGAGCCAGAAGCCAGTCTGTGGAAAGTCCTTCTAATCAGACATGGGATATGTAAACAGGGCTTGGTTCTAAGCAGATCCTGGTCAAAACAGAACTTTATGAAGTCAGGAATACTCTCAGTAACACAGCATAAACAGTTATACAGGCATCATATACTTTTTTCCTTTCTCTTAGTAATTGCACAAAATAAGAGGATGTGCAAGAGGTATCTGGGCACTACCTATTGGCATTACTACAGGCAGGAGTCTGTCTATATATGGAGTTGTATGTTTTATTCATTTCAGTTATCAACAGTTTAAAACAGGGACCAGTCATGCTAAGAGAAAGACTGCATTATCTTTCCATTTTCTCTATAGAAAATATTATAATTAAGTAGCTCCAACCAGTAGTTACTTAATGAAAATGTTATTTTTTCTAGATTTTGGAAGCTTTATTCATTAGTAAAATTTGATTTTGTTGTGATTTCTTTATTCTAAATAGATATTTCCATACTGAAGTTTGGATCAATCACATTGAATTATTTCTCCTAAAGAGGGCTCCCCAAATGTTTAAATGCCAGGACCTGCAGAACCTATATCTACCCCAGTACAAAGTAAGGAGTGTGACCAGAGAGAAACATAAGGGCTCTGTGAGATGAAATTATTAATTATAGAGATGATCAAGGAGGGGCTTCAGCTAAGCTGTGATCAAATGGAAGAATTTGAATTCTGAGATATGGCAAATGATGTTCTGAATGAAGAAGGGAATTCTTCATAACCTTTCAATAATTCTATCCGTGGACCTACCTGCTCAAACACTGTTTGTTATTGACATATTTCCTTCTCTACTCATATCCATTCTGATTGCATATCTAAAAACCTTTTCTGCTGATGTTTTGCAGACGTGGGCTCAAGGGGTAAATTAGCTTGGCAGGTGGATTCTGGGTAGGAGTTTGGGCTTAGAGAATTGTGACAATTCTGTATGGTAATCCCAGCCTTATTACATGCATTACATAGAAACAGAGCAGACTTTCTCCCCTGCTCCTCAATTATGGTATAATTAGTGAACAGGATCCAGAGAGAGTCCTATTTTTAAGCTCTAGGCTGGAGTCACTGTCATTCATACATGAGAAGGAAACATCATTATATGTAGAGGTCAAGGGCAAGAAGAGCTTCTCCTGTGGAGCGGGGTTTGGCCTCAATACCATTTCACCATGTCCGTGGCATGTTGAGATCATGTGTGTACAGGTGTGTATGGGAGACACGGGGACCCAGAGAGCAGAGACTGAGACCAACCATGTTCTGTGAAGGATAGGGCACCCCTAAAGGGAGTGGGAGTGCCTGGTTGCTGTGTCTACAGTCGCTGCCTTCCCCATCTGAGGCTGCTTCCATTGGCAGGCTCAGCCTTCCCTTGACTTTGGGTAACTTCAGCACCCAGTGAGCATGCTATGAACCAGTCACCATCAGCTGGGAGAAGACAGCCTCAGAGACCTAGGAAGTCAGTCCCTGGGAGCTCAGAACTAACGCCAGAGTCAGGGACAAATAGCTGAGTGGTTGCCAAGTCATGGAAGAAAGCACTGCAAGCCATCGCCTGGTGACTGACATCCTGTTATCCGGGCCCCTCGGGATTGGCAGCCGAGCTCTGGATTTCAGAGGCACGTGACCTCCTGCCAGGACAGCCCATGCTAGCTTTGCCCAGGGCAGGGACTGTTGTTGCATATGACCCTGGCCAGGCCCCGTCCCTGTGCTCTGCTGGCCCCGTGGGTCCTCCTCTTGCAGGACCTCTGATGGGGATGTGGAACTCACACCCTGAACGACCACTTGCCAGGTGTTAAACCCTATGGTGGGGACTTTAATATTTGCTACTTCATGCAATTTTCTCCTTACAACTATCCTCCAAGACAGGTAGAGTTACCTATTTTACAGATAAGTAATCAGAGACTCAGAGGCTGGGCCTCACGTAGGTCCCATCTATAATCCTCTTCTCTCTGGCTTTATTTCCCTTTATCCACCTTTCAGGAAATGTGCTTTCTTTGCCATTCTTCAGAACTGGGGATAATAATATCTAGGAGATTGTTTTGAGGATTAAATTAAATCCTTAATATGAAACTGCCTAGCATGTGGTAAATACGTAACATACAGCCATTTCCTTATTTCATCTTATTCTGCCTTCTGCTTAGAAAAGCTGCCTCACCCTCAGAATCTGGGCTTGTCACATGTCTAGTACAGCACCAGAGAACATAGTAGGGTGTAGGAAATCCTGGAGGGATGAATTGATAGATAGTCAATGGAAGCATTAAAATTCCATTTAAGGTTTGCAAAAACCTGAAGACCACTCTTTTCACCTATGCTGTGTTCCTCTTGACTGCCTACTATTTGGGTCTGTAATCTGAACATCAGATCTGTCTTTTTGCTGGATTTCTGTTCACTTGCTCATCCTCACCTGTCCACAGGAATGTGCTTCTCTGAGTCACATTGTGCATTGTTATTAGGTCCCAGGTTCCCCTAGCTGGCCTGTACCTTTTCTTTCCAAAAATTCTGGACTAAGGAGGTGGAACAAGAGAGACTGGGGTTAGCTGCGTGAGTGGTCCTAGTCTTGCCAATGGGTTTCAGCCCTGGGCAAGTTCGCTATGGATTCAGTGTGACCAAAGAAAATGACAGCAAAATGTTCTCAGGGTGAAAGGGTTATACCCAACTTTATTTCCAGGTGGCAGGTCAGTCACTAAAATCCCATTCACTCACAGCAAATCTGCATGCAGCAAGCCAGTCTCTGCCTCTGGGCCCCTCTGTCTGCACAGCCGTCCTCTGGGCCCCTCTGTCCGCACAGCCCTCCCGCACAGTCGTCCTGCACAGCCATCCTCTGGGCCTCTGTCCTCGGTGCTGCCACCACTCCAGCCTCTGCTCTGCTCTCCTGCAGCCTTGCAGCCCTGCCACTGTATCATGCCCAGAGCACTGGGCAGAGCTCTTTTTATAGTCAACAGCCATGTATTGCCCACAGGTGTGCAGTGAGGTAGTCAACCAGGGCCAGGTGAGAATCCTGGCCACAGGAACTCTCATTTTATCCACAGTCCTGAAGATGCTAGTCTACCAAGACTAGACTCACATAGGACACAGGCAACATTCACTGTAGAGTAGTTAGTTAGATCTGGCTGAGCAAGGCCACCTGCTGGCTCAGCACCTTTCCAAATAATTAAGCAATCTTCTGAGAGCCTGGAGTTTGGAATCAGAGAAAAAGCATTGGATAAAGGTACAAGTAAGAATTCTATAGAATCTTTTTCCCTCTAGCCAGCAGCTCCATTAAGGAAATTTATTTTAGTGTTTTGGAAGCACAATTTTAGTTCAGTCATTGGCACTTCCAGCCATTACTCACTTCTCAGTCAGCAGATTCAAAGGAAGCTCAGAGGGAAAAGCCCAGGGCTCTGAGCCATCTGCAAGAGCTAGGCATCACTGCAGCCATGCCAAGAAGAGGATACTGGCTCCTGCTTCAGCCCTGTTGAGATCTGTTAGGGGTCACAAGGATGATACCTGGTAATCAAGGCAAAAACTGCTTCTAAATCTTGATCAATCTCCAAAATTAGTAGTCCTGGAAAGAGCTGAAGAAGTCCACAGGAAAAACTCCCTAGAGTAAAGAAGGATGCATAGATTGAGCAGTTACAGGATGTCCCACAGCTGTAGTGACTACAGGGAGACTGGCTCTTCGGCTCCAGACTCTACGATCCATTCCATTTCTGGTCAGGGAGAATATAGGAAGTCTTTGGTGTCAGTTTGGGAGTTCACCATCAAATCAGTCTTGCTCTAGTGCCCCCTCTGATCTTGCACTCCTGAATCTGATAAATGGATTCTCACCTTATGTTTTTTGACCAAGTCACACCTGTGATGCAGAAGTTCCAGACCTGCATCCTCATCCTTCTCCCGCACACCTGAGTTCCTTCCTGCCTCAGCATTTTCAGGACTGGAAGCTTGCCTTGCCATCACAAGAACTTGCAGGTATCAGATCCTCCTGTGGCTTGTCAAGTCTGAAGCCGAATTAGCATGTTCAGTGCTGAAAACTTCAAGGACGGCCTGCTGTAATCCACTGGATCAGCCAAATTGTGTGCCATCGCCCCACCACAGCTCCATCTGTCTTAACCGGATGTTTGATGACATCCTGATCATGAAAGTATAGCAGGGTGGATTACCCCTTCTGTGCCCAAAGTTTGTATCTGCATGTGGAATCCTAGGACATAAATGGAAGCCACTAAAGCAGCAAGGTATCCAGAAGTCCTAGGGAGATCACTGAACAAGAAACATGATCACTCTCCTTCTGAACTAAAACCAGTCCAAAAAGCCTGGCTTCTCATCCTGCATGTGTTCATTCATGTCAGCCTTCCAAGACGTATGGTACTACACCATATGCCTTCATTTCAAAAAACTATTCAATTAAGGATCTTTAACTGCTGTGAAGCCACAAAAACTTCCCTAAACAACTATACAGAGGATCACTTCCAAGACAGATTTTGTTATCTCATTTTAGGCATTCTAAATTAAGCCCTGGGAAAACATTTTACTGCTAATAAATAATCACTTGTTGTAATATGCATTATTGCCGAAACAATAGGCTACATTAGTATCTATTCATGTTGTTAGAAGTGGGAAATAAGACCTGAGAATACTATTCTGTATCCCAGTATTGAGGAAAAACAAATGTTAATTTTTATCGTGTCATGTTCGGTTTAAGTTATCTATTCTAAAATACAGGCATGTATTCACCTTCAGTATGATGAATTTATTTGTTACCCAGTCACATTTTATTTCTTTAAAATTTTTCTCCAAAACAATTTTATATGATAGGACACAGACGAACAAAACAGTCTATGACTTATCAGTTGATAAATAATGCACTGAAATTCACTGAGTGTTGATGAAATTTTGTATTTTAATAGAGGAACTGTATAATAAACTTTAAAATTTGTATCTTGAAGGTTTAAAAAAATCTTAGCTCAGATTCTTGTGTGTGTTTACTTCTGGCTGGGTTACATTTCAGAACATGTTCATTTTTTTAAAATCCTGGATTTTCTATATATTTATTCCAATTTTTACAAATATTATCAACTCTTCAACTGGAAAGTCACAACCTCTGATTGAAAGGTTTGATTTGAGCTTTTAATCCATATGAAAGGAGTGCTGAAAATTTAACTATTTTCCACTAGTGGTTAATCTTAAAGCATAATTTAAGAAAATATTTGTCCGAAATAAATTTGGATGGCTTTGAGAGAACCTAAGGCTATTCCAAGACTTTACAACTTCATGATCAAGCCCCCCTGCAGCCACACAACTGAGTGGGATTAACAGGGGGTGAATTGGACATAAAGAATCAATGCTTTAAAATTAAGTAAAATGATTTAAATCCAAGTTAACATAGTTAACTAGATAGTGCAGAGATTCACAGTGGCTAAGTAGAAATCTCTGCTTTCTAAAAGAAACACTAAACCAACTAGGTTACAGAAATTGTGATGTTAAATAAAAAGGACCTTGAGTTTGCTGAACTTTGTAAGGATGGAACAGAAAAAATGTTAATAAATGGAAAATTACCCTAAACATTTTGGGTTTTATTTTTTCAAACCATAGAATAAATTTTGGCTTCACTAGCTGACCCATGTTCCCAATGAAGCAGCCAGAACTTGAAGGACTCACATCCCAGAGAAAAGAGATATATTCAGGAAAGCTCAACATTTGGCATCAATTTTTTCTTTAAGACATTCAGTGAATCTTAAGCTGTATAGCAGGCAAAGTCTAGGATACTAAGCAGAAACAACTGAAACAGAGTGGGAGTTTTGACAATCTCATGGTACTTGGGAAACAGAAGTGAGATTTCAGAATCTGACAGAAGGGTAGGGGCCCTACTAAACACCCAGGCTTTCACATGGGGCCCCTGGAAGTTACACCAAGTCTATAGGCAAACCAAGTCTTAGAAAGATTACTACTCCACTTCGAGTCAACTCAATAATCACATCAAAAAACATGCATTTTTCTAATCACAATGTTAATCACTAAATACCTGGCATACCAAGAAATAGGACCCATATGGACTCACCTATTAGAGTTACCAGACATGTACTTAAAAATAATGGAGATTACTATATCAAAAAGTGCTGAAATCAAGATGGAGAATTTTCCTAGTATGCTAAATCTAAAATATAAAAGAGCAAATGGAAGTTCAAAAAGTAAAAAGTAAAACAGTGTCAATTTATGTGAATAGATGTATTTTATAATTAATTGTATACAAGTGAAAAGAGGATTGGGAAATATGAACAATATGTTCAACAAAAGTAACCTAATTAACAATGCACCTAACAATGATAAAATGTACTTTTTTCCAGGTCATATTTGCCAAGTTTTATCAAAATTCCTCATTTGCTAGGCCACAAAACAAATCTCAACAAATTTCAAAGGATTGAAATCATGTTATCTTACACATTAGAATTAAACTAAAAGTAAAATAAACAAAAAAATAATCACTAAAAAATCCTCAAATATTTGGAAGTTAAGCAATTCATTTAAAAATAAGCCTTGGATCAAAAAAGAAATCCCAATGGGACTAAATGATATTTGCACTAAATCAAAATAAAAGTATAGCATATCAAAATAAGTTAAATGCTGTGCTTAGACAAAAATGCACAACCATCAAATCCACATGTTAAAAATAAGAAAGTTTAAAAACAGTGATCTCACTATTTAACTCAAAAAATTAGGGGAAGAAAATTCCCAGCAAATTAAACTCAAGAAGGTAGGTAGAAGGAAATAATAACGATAAGAGCAGAAATTAATGAAATAGAAAACAATAGAGAAAATCAACAAAGCTGAAATTTGGTTCTCTAAGAGACTAAGTTCTTTGAGGACTGAAAAAAAAGAAAGCTCACATAATCAGTATCAGGAATAAAAAGTCACTACAGGTCATACATTTAAAAGATAGTAAGGGATATTGAAAATACATTTCAATAACAAATTTGCAAATTTTGATGAACAAGTTCTTAAGAAAATACAATTTACTACAACTGATCCAAAAAAATGGAAAATCTGAATATCTATTTAAAACAAATCTGTAATTAAATACTTTTCCACTTACAAATCTCCAGGAACTGCTGACTTCATTTGTGAACATTTCTAAACCCCGAGACATTATATAACTCTTCCCTTATAAAAACTCTTCCCAAGAATGGAAAAAGAGAGGTACTTCCCGATTCATTTTTATGAGGCCAGCATAATCTTGCTATCAAACCTTAGCAAGAACAGTACAAGGAAAGAGAGTTATAGGCTCATTTTTCTCATGAACATAGATGCATGATCCTAAACAAAATATTAGTAAATTAATTCCAGCAATTTATAAAAACAAAAGCAAATTGTAAAAAGTTGGATTTATTCCAAGAATGCAAGGTTGATTTAACATTATAAAAATCAATAAAATGCAATTCACCATATTAACTGAATAAAAGAGAAAATTTGTTGATCCTGTCAATAAATGTAGAAAAGGCATTTGATGAAACTAAAACTCCCATAATAATTACAAGGAAAGAATTTAGCAAAAAGTATAAAGAAGGGAAGTTCCTTAACTGGATGAACAAGTACATACAAAAAACTTGGAGCAAGCATCAAACTTAATTCTGGTATATAAAAAGTTTTTCTCCCAATACCAGGAATGAGATAAAGATGCCTAGTATTACCATTTTTATTTAACATTATAATAGAGGTCTTAGCCAGTACCATAAGGCAAGAAAAGTAGAATGATTAGAAAGGAAGAAATTAAACTATACGTAGAATATTCAAAATAAGCTACAAAGTATTATACTTTATAAGATAACTTAGTAAGGACACTAGAAAAATCAATACAAAAATCTTTTCTGTTTCTGTGTGCTAGCAACAGAGAATTATAAAATGGAAAAAATTAAGTATGCCATTGATAATAGCATCAAAATACCAAACATCTAGAAAGATATCTCATAAAAAATGTGATGTATTCTATGCAGAAAATGACAAAACATAATGGAAGTAAATTAAAGAATACTTAAATATATGGAGATTTATACCACAGATTGGAAGGCTAAAATTGTTAAGATGTCATGTTTCTACAAGTAGCTCTCAATAAAAATTTCAGAGGACATTTTTTTTATGTGTGAAACCAACAACCCAATTCTAAAATTTTTATGTGGATAGAAAGTCCAGAAATAGCCAAGATAATATGAGAGCAAGCTAATTTAAAGAACTTAGACTCTCATATGACAAAACTAATTATGAGATTATAATAATAATAAATTCAATGTGCAGTTTGCACAGGAAGAAGCAAACTGAAAAATGAAATAGAACAGAAAGTACAGAAACAGACTCAAATATATAGTTATTTGATTTATGACAAAGATGATACTAAAGTGCAATGCAAAAAAGATGGTCTTTCCAATTAGTGGTGTTGGACCAGTTGAATACCCATATTGAAAAAGAGAAATTATACTCAAAATCAATTCCAGATAGATTGTATATCAAAACCCAATAAACTTCTGAAAGAAGTCACAGGAAAACATCTTCAGATTTTTGGGGTAGGGAAAGACTTCTAAAGAGCACTATACATAATAGATAAATAGGACGTAATAAGCAAATAATATATCATAATTGGTAGAACTACACAAAATTAAGAAACTGTTGATTTAATGAAAATGTTGAGAGTAAAAAGGTAGGCCAAGAAGTTGGGTGGTGACTTTTGCAGTACATATAATCTAAAAAGGACACAAATGTAAATGTATAAAAACAGCTTTAAATATGCAAAGAATTCTTACAAAGAATGAGAGAGAACCAATTGGGAAATGAGAAAAATGTATAGACAGCTACTCCACAAAAGATATCTAAATGGCAAATAAACATATAAGGAGGTGCTCAAAATCATTACTTAACAGGTAAATGCAAATTCAAATCATAAGATACCACTACACATCCACCTGGATGGCTAATATAAAAAGGCCTGGTAATACCAGGTTTTGGCAAGAGTGTGGGCCGGCTGGAAATTTCATACACTGTTGGTGGGTTTGTAAATTGGGTGAACCCACTTTGGAAAACTGGCATACTGGTAAAAGTAGAAGAGATTTATACCCTTACATGTCTATTGGTCTTAAGGAAATAATCAGAAATTTTGACAGAGGTTTATTATTTAAAACTCAAAAAATTCAGCATGTTATAAAGAGAGGTTAAATGTGACATAACCATCACTTTCACATACTCACCAGGCATTTGTTCACTATGTGTTTACGAGACACCAGGCACTGATGATAAAACACTGACTGGACAGACAGACAAGGCTCCATGCTCTTGGTGAGCAAACATTCTAAGAATGTCTAATGATGGAGGAAAATGTTCAAGATAAATAAAAGCTTGTTCTGTATATATACTTTTATATATATATATATATATATATATGACATATATACATACAGGATGGTCATGAGGACCAAATTAAATCAAGTATAACAAGTGCTTGGCAAAGAGCACTTTCAATACGTGTCAGTTTTTCCTTTCCTTGCAGTCTGCACACTGACTTTGTCCTTTGCTGTTCCCCCTCTTTGTTATGGATGGTTTGGTCTGCTGCCATCACATATCTGCATTTCTTTATGGTAAGTATACTTTAACTTTCAACCAAAATTGCATTATTTTTGGGGTTGCCTCTTATTTTGAGAGAATTCCCATTGCTTTAAATAGTTCAGACCTGCAGGAGAAAGATCTTCAGGCAGAAGGGCTCGCCAGAGCATCTCCAAGCATTCCTTGAAAGGAGTTGCTTTCTTTACCGTGGAAACTGATAAATGCTGAGTTTCTATGGTTACTATTAATGTGAAAAATCTCCAGTTTTAACCTCCTAAATAAAAGCAAGGGGGTGTGCTGATCTTTAATAGCATGAGAATATATCATTGACAATTTCCAGGCTGCTCTTACTTAGGATGCTTTTCTTTGTAGAGTGCAGTTAATTCTGGGCCAGACTCAAGCATAAACTCCAGTGTTCAAGAGTTTCTCAAGCAGCCATAAAATTGCATGCTTGGCAGGAACTTGCCTTAAAATGTGCCCTTCATGGGAGTCTTTTCTAAATTTAAATGATTATTGGGACTATGACCTTTCTATTCCTAGTATACACCATGTATAAAGTAGAACCTCTCCCCCTTCTGGACAGCTAACAGTTTCCCTCAGCAATTAATGATATGGATTATCTTGAAGCCTGAAAATTTTGACTTATATCAACTTTCTTACTTCTTACGTTATTATGTGTTGGTTACCTGGTACTCTTATTTGAGAACTGCCAGGCACCTGGGGGGGAATCTGGGGGGATAATCATTACATTTACACACTAGTTAGGGAGTTGGTTCACATGCAGAGAACAGCTGAAGGATGGTGATGGGACAGCATGAAACACTACTGCTGCAATCAGGCTAAGCACTGACCCAATGCAGAAGGCTATGAAAGTGCAGACAAGACAGGCAAAGCTGGTTTCGAAGGGTGTCTTAGGCCGTCGTGGCTGCTAAAACAAAATACTAGAGTGAGTGGCTTGAAAACAACAGAAATTTGTTTCTCACAGTTTGGGAGGCTGGAAGTCCAAGATCAGGATGCCTGGTGGGGATCTGGGGAGGACCCTCTTGCAGATTGCAGCCTGCCAACTTCTTGCTGTTTCCTCCCATAGTGGAAGGGCCAGGGAGCCTTCTGGGGTCTCTTTCATAAGAGCACAAAGCCACTCAAAAGGGCTCCACCTTCATGCCCTAATCATCTTCCAGGAACTCACTTCCCAACACCATTGCATTAAGGGTTAGGATTTCAACATATGAAGTTAGAGGGTCCAAACACCACACCATGGCAAAGGGGATACCAAACATTTATTATATATCTATATATATGGGTATAAAGAGAGTTACAACAGCTAACCTAATTGAACACAGTGTGTCAGGCTGTGTATTGAGTGTTTTGCATGCTGTCTCTCAAGTCACAAAAATCCCTATGTTGTGAGTACTGTGTTATCCCAGATTTACATATGTGACATTTACATATGGGAAGACAGAGGCAGAGAGGTAAAGTAGCCTCCCCTCACTAATAAAAGTCAGGACCAAGGCTCAAACCTGGGTGAGGTTTTACCAGAATGGTTCTAGGGACTGCTCCCCATCGGGAAGGCATTCCAGGCATAATATAGTTACAAAAAGGACCAGGCCTTTCCTTCCCTTCCCTGACGCCTTCCACCCCCTTTAGTGTTCTAAGCTCCTCAAAGCCTGATTACCTAACCCTTTCTCCTTTCTTTTCCCAACTTACTTATTTCAGGTTATGAGAAGGACTAATTGCCCTGTATTTTTCAGCTGTCTTTGCCTTTCTCTGTTTTAGAAGCCACTTGAACCATGCTCATGATAAAGGGCATGAACATTTGGGGAACATCTGCCTATTGATCTCTTTCTTTCACTCTCCGCCTTCTTCCCTCCCTTCCTCTCTACTTACCCATCTCTCTTTTTTTCCCCTTATTCTTCTTTCTAATAATAAGCATCTTTAGAAAAAAAATTTAATACTTAACGTTCTTTTTTGCCTATCAATATTCAGGATGATCTTTGAGATCAGGTACTATTTACCTCACACATTTTGAGTTTTGATAAAGCAACTAACAGCTATAGAGTTTCCTTATGAACCCTAAAGTGTTTTCCTTATCTACTTAAACAGGCCAGCACAACTCATCATGTAGTTGCAAAGCCCTACTTTTTAACATTTCTAACCCATAAAGAAAAGAAATTTAGACTTAATAACTTTGGGGCACTTTCATATTTAGGTCCAAGTCTTGCTCAGTCCATCTAGGCCAATGTACAACAGGCAGAATAACAGATGGGCATATGGGGGATTGGGCTGAGTTTTATGGGTTATGAGCATTATGCACCATACATAAATTACAGTATATCCACAAAATGGAATACTCCACAGCAATAAAAAAAGAATAGCATACTGCTAGATGTGACAGCATGGATGAATCTCACAGACATAACTTGGAGAGAACGAAACAGAAACAAAAGATTACATACTTTGTGATCCCTTTTATATGAAGTTCAAGTACAAGCAAAAAGTATCTCTGATGATAAAAGTTAGGAGGCTTCCACCTAGCTTCCAGTTATGAGTGTTTGGAAATCAGCAGCCAATTTAACTATACTTCTTTTGTGAATGATCTGTCTTTTTCTCTAGCTGCTTTTAGAATCTTCTGTTTTTCTTTGGTTTGGCTGTGATTTTTGAAAAGTTCAACCTGGTTGGAATTCACTGGGCTTTTACTGCATCTAAGGATTGATGTCTTTCAGCAACTCTGAACAACTGTCGCTTTGAACACAGTTTCTTCCACATTCTGTCATCTCTCTAGATATGAACTCTCATCACGAATATGTTAAACCTTCTCACTTCCTCCTTTCCTCTTAAACTCTCTTCCACATTTTCCATCCCTCTTCTCTCCAGATTTTATTCATTTCTTTGGGTTTATAGTCCATTCACTTTATTTTCCTCATCAGCTGTTAATCTAATCTGCTATAAAGACAGTCCATTGAGTTCTCAATTTCAATTATTATGTTCACTTTAAGCATAGTAAGTTATTCTATGCCTGATATTTCCAATATCTGAAGTATTTGAGAATTTGTTTCTCTTTTATGTTGTTTCTGCTGAATTTTGCCAATGAAGTCTTCTTTCTTTGAGTGTTGTGTGAATTTTTCCTGATTGTTCTGGAAAGTCATCTGTGCAGGAATTTTTGAGGACTGATTTGAAGCTGAGTTCCTCTAGAAAGGATTTTTCCCTGCTTCTCAGTGTCACCAACTCCAGGCCATTTTAACTTAACATTTTCAGCCTGCATTTTTCTGTAACACCCAAGTAGTATGAATTTAGACTGCTGGCTTATGGTTACAAATTCCCAGTGGGAAGAGGAGGATTTATTTCTTTCCACCTCTCATCCAAAGTGGAGACAAGTTTCCTTTCTGCCCTGTTCTGAATATCAAAGTTTCCTTCTCATTCATTAGGACCATAGCTTAGAGGTTCCTATGAAAGTCCCCTTGGGCAAACCTATGCTTTAGCCTCTGTGCTCTGCACTGTATTCAGTTATCAAAGCAAAACTCAGCATCTCTAGAGTTTGGCCACACACCTTCAGGACACAAGTGGAATTTGATATTAGCCTGCCTCCCAGGATGCCTGTTTTCACTTCTTTTGGGGTTCTACATGTTCCTTAATTTAGCCTGCTCAGGGATACATTCAAGTTAATGAGGAATGTTTTTCAACATTTAACTAGTGTTTTAGTTTGTAGGCAGAGGGGTCATCCAGGATACTTAACAACATACCTCTGGAAACAAAAACCCCAAATTGTATTCTGTAGAGGTTGATTATTTTCTGCCTAGAGTTTCAATAATGCTCTAATTTAATCACTCAGTTCTATAAGGTATATGCAAGTTACTCTTAGATGAAAGAGTCTTTCTTACCTGACATCAGAATTTAATTAGGCAGGTGACTGAGGCTTATTTGAGGTAATGTCAGTGGTAGAAAGCCTCAATGATATTGGAATTACATCTTCACATTTTAAATCAGTCCAAACATTCTTCACTATTTCCATGTTGAAATAATTGGAAATTTGGAATGGGTTTTTTAATGCAATTATTCTTCCAAATGCATAACATGGCACCAGTCCGAGCACTGTGACTATCTCCAAAATGAGCAGAATGAATCCAAATCCTACTGTCAGAGTTTGGCCTGTGGGAGAACGATCTGTTGGTTTACAGGGAAGGATAAAGACCATTGAAGTTGTTCAAGTTTGTTCTGTGAATTGTCTGCTTTCGCTCCCTCCTGCTCTTTATTTCCTACTTCTTTCCACAGTGTATCATATTTTAATAAAAGTCACCAGCTTGGAAACTCCATTCAGAGATCAATCACAGCACTCATGAGTCAAGCAAGATAAAACAATACATCCCAGGCAGTCATTTCTCAGAATTAGAATTTTTCTGTTTGATAAGGAATCTGTTTGTAAACAGTTATTCTATGATTGTAAGTCTGGAAGGCAATCAGATTAGGAAAAAATGAAAAAAATAAATACATTTTTTAATAATTATGTTTAAATGAGAAATGCACAAGACATAACTGATATTTCAAGTATTCTTTTAAAATATTTTTTCTTTTTTTATTCTGCTGGGTACCTGTGAATTCACTGCCAGTCCTTGCTTCCCCAACCCTTGAAATCACCACTATCCTAAATTTTGTGTTTATCCTTCCCTTGATTTTTTAGTTTATGGTTTTATGAAATACCTTTGTATGTTTGAACAATATATTGTTTAGTTTCATCTGTCATTGAACTTTATAAAAAGGATGTGTAGCCTTCTGAGGCTTGTTCTTCATTCTACATTGTTATGAATATTAATCGTTATTGTGTACATCATTCTGTCACTGCTATGTAATATCCTATTGTTTTAAAATATCACAGTTTATTTATTTATTCCCTTGCCAATGGTCGTTAGTGTTGTTTCTAATTATTTTTGCTATTTTGAACAGTGCTACTAAGTACATTCATATATATATGTTTCTGGACACATACGTGCAAGAGTTGGGGGAAATTCTTACCTAGGAAAATTACTGAATTATAAAATGTGTAAATATTCAACTTTATAAAATAAAGCCAAATTGTGTTTAGAAAGTGGTTGCACCAATTTCTGTTCTAATGCTTAGTATGTAAGAGGTCACCTTCATTTGCATACTCTAATAGTTTGTATTGTTCGACTTACTTATTTTTGACAGTTGAATGTATAAAAATATCTCCTTCGTGGTCTTGATTTGCAATTTCTCTGATTCCTGAAAATCAAGCATTGCTTCCTTCATATGCTGATTGATCATACAGATTTCTTTGTGAAGTGCCTGTTCATATGTTTTGCTCAGTTTTCTATTGATTTGTCTTTTCATTACTATTTTTCTATTGCTTTGTAGATTTTTAATGTAATCTTCATAAGAAACATTTATTTGTTAAGTGTGGCAGATATAATCTCTTAGATGTAGTTTTGTTTTTTACTTCCTTTAAGTGTAATCTTCAATAAATAAAAAAGAGCCCCATCCCCATGTCCCCAAAATGTGAACCATTCACTTAACAAATAGTGAACATGCATTTTATGCTAACTGCTGTCCCGGGTGCCAAGATATCACTGTGAATACAGCATCAAGACCTTTTTGTGGAGTTGACTTTCTGGTGGGCTCATTCTTACCTATACTACCCCACAATGTATGGGAACTTTCAAAGCTATTTCAGCTTTTGTCCCCAGAAAATGGAGCCTCTGATTCTCACTCTGCCTTCCTGATGGACTCTAAGCAGACAAACAGGAGACCCTTTCTGACTTGATAGAGAAGGGCTAGATTAGCCCTCATTTTCTTACAGCTCTTTGAGCAGCATCTCCATTTCAAGGGACTGACGGGCTCTGCATTCCAGCTCACTGGAGAATAACAGCCATGTCACGATGAGGTCCTGTCCTCCACAGCGCTCCCTGAGCAGTGTTCAGGAAAAACAAACACTCTTAGATAAATCCAGCCTAAGCCTCTGAATGCTGTTTCAGTGTTTGTCTCCTGCGAACTCTATCTGGAGAAGGGAAGCCTCCCTGAGCACCCTGAGGGCAGCACACCTGCAGGTGAACTGCTCTCTCTCTGGACTCCGGCCCTCCCTGCGTGTATGTGCCTCTGTGAGCTGGGGTGCCTGACTCAGGAGCTTTGATTTTCTCTTGTCTTTGGAAATGACCACAACATATTTGGTAGGGAGGATGGAAGCTTTTGCCATCTAAATATCTGCCCTCGAGAATAACAGGCAATGCTCCTTGAGTAGGTAGGGGCATTGGTGAAGTTTCCAAGTGTGGCTTAACCACCAGCAGTCCAGAAGTAAACAGGAGTGACTGACTTCCTCTTGTCAAGTGTCACTCCCTAGCACAGCTAGTATTAGCAAACACTTACTGAGCCTTTACCTCTACTCATAAATACTCACTCTTTTCATCTTCACAACAACATGCAAGGCAGCTGTTATCCTCATCTTCAGGAGGAATGGGAGCAAGAGAGGCCAAGGTTATACAGTCTGTAATGTTAGGGTGGGAAGGACCCTGACTCCCCACTTCCTGCCCTCAAGGGAAGCCGGTTTACAACCCCCCTGACAGTTAAGGGCAGTTGGACTCAGCCTGCCCACTTCTGAGACAGGAGGCTTCGACACGTGCCTCCTGGTGGGACACAGGGCAGCATCACGGGCAGGATGCTGCTGTGGGCACATTATCACCTGCCAGTGGACCCTGAGGCCAGGAAAGGAGAAAAGGGCCCTGACCTCTGACTCCACCACACGACCCCTCTCTGCCCTCCCAAAGATGAAAAGGGTGTCATTGACCAAGTTGCTCTGTTTTGTTTTGCTTTTACCTCCTTTCAACCAGGCACTGAAAGAGCTCTGGGTCTTGCAAGCTCACCCCAGGGGAAGAGGTATCGAGTGGGCCAAGAGGAAAAATGAATCAGCTGGGCAAGGCCAGTTGGCTGTCCCATTTCCTGCAGCACTAGCTGTCCGGGTCTATTTCTCTGCATGCTCCCAGCCCCACCAGCCTGATGAGTGGCTGTCGGGCCCAGAGGGTCCCAGTCCTTGCTGCCCGCTCAGGCCCTGCCTTCTCAGCTGGTGCCGCAGAGGCTAGGGCACTCACCTAAATGCAGTGGGCCCTGCTCCAAAGCTGAGTAATGGTCATCGAAGTGCTTGAGCGGCAGTCACCTTGATGTTTGATTTTCTTCAGGCCTGTCACCCTATTGCTCTCAAACATGCTGTGTCATTTTGAGGGCTTAGCACTAAGCAGATTTACTACAAGGCAATAATCACAGAGCAGAAATTGGAAAATCCTTGATTAAAGGCACTTTCGTTCTTCCTTTTATTGGTCTTTTGGGTGTTATCATCTTCTACCATGAGTAAGATAGCAACCGGCAGCCAGGAGAGCAGGGTCTCCACTTAGAACTGGTTCACCTTCAAGGATATAACATTTTGACTCCGTTGGTTTTACTGCTAGTTTTAGTGCTAGTTCTCTCTGAAATGTGAGTGTGAAGTTGTGCTCTAGAAAAAAGGTGCTTTATGGCTGAGCAAGTTTCTGCAGCTGGTACATGCAGAAGCCAGGGTTCTATAGGCCTTTCCCTTTTGGTTTTCTAGTTTATTAAGTCAGGGTTTATTAAATTCTGTCTGCATGTGGTGATGCTGCAGATGTTATCTTTACCTTCCATCTAGGAAAAGGTGCCAGAGAGTTTCTTTTGGGATACTCTCATATGTAAACTATTAGCTAAAGATAATAACACAGGGATTTGCCAACAAGCAGGATGGCTAAGGACTAGTTGATATAAACGGTTTTGTTAATCGAGTGTTCTGGAAAATAACTTTGGCATAGTTATTCACACCAATTTGCAAAGAATTAGAGTTCCAGACATAGCAAAATTGTGCCAAAACCATGCAACAATTCATTGATGAAGTCAGGAAACATCTGAGGCGCTTGTTGTAAAAAGCAGCTGTTTTGCACACGAGTGTAAGCTGTGGGACTGGGCCAAGGTGGTGAGGCAAACGATTGCTCAGTACTTAATGATGACCATCAAGAGGTAATTACTCAGTGAGGCAGACATTTAGGGAAGTTTGGAGAAAAGCCGTAAGTCATCTTAACTTTTATAATAGAAAAGAACAGGATATGGTGTGTGGGTTGCTTCAGGAAGTGCACAAGGAGTCAGAGCCTGGGCTGAAATTTGAGGAGGGCAGGATTTTTGAGGGGTCCCAGGAAAAGCTTCAGGATAGGTAACAGAGCAGTCAGAGCCTCGGGGAGCAACTTATGAGAAAATTGGATTGTTCATTTTAGATTGGAGCGCAGCCATGAGCCAGGCTCCAACCAGATCCTGAGATCTAGAGAGGAGAGGACAGGACCACAGTCCCAGAAGAGCAGGGACACCTGTATAGTCCGAGCACAGAGATGCAAGCATGAAGCAAAATTAGGCAGGGGACTAGGCATGTTGGGTAAACCGACATGGTGCAAGATGCCTTAGGAGTCACGATGTTCCTAGAAAGGGCCCCAGGGGAGCAGATGCCCAAATGATAATGATCGAAGTCCATTTCCAGGAGAGCGAGGAGCCAGGCCTGACTCAGGGTAGGAATTTGGGCTGTTTGCTGCTGCCTGAATGTCTCCCAACCAAGGCTGCAGGGGCAGGGGCAGGAAGTCGGGCAAATCACTCCCGAGGAAAGAGCAGGAGTCCCAGCCTACCATAGTGCTCGCAGTCTCATGCGGCTGCACAGGCCAGGAAGGCAGAGCAAGTGCGGGAAGCCAGCAGGCATCCAAGACAGTAGGAAGACACTGGCGAAGACAGGAGCTCAAGTCCAAAATACTTCCCTGGGTCTAAGTAAACTGAAGACCAGCTCAGCCTGTAGTCCACAGTTCCCAGCAACTAGTCTCCAGTGGGCCCAAGAATGAGGAAGATAAAAGTCTGCAGATTCAAGACAAAAACACCAGACCTGAAGGCCAGAAGCTCCAAAGGGAGAGGTAGAAGCCAAATATTTACAAAACCACCACAAATTAACCTAAGGGGAAAAAGAGAGAAGACACCTAACAATACCGTATGGTTACAGAAGTAGCCCATCTGTGAGTTCATGTTTTCAGGGCCATGCACAACGACAGAGGTGGGGTGCCTGACCGTGAATGACTATAACAGAGAGGCACGTGAACCTACAGAATGCAGAGCAGAAGTGCAAAGGGCCAGACTCCACTGAGACCTGCAAAGACACCGAAGTCAAGAAAAGGCTTTTCAAGCCGTCAGGGCAGTAAGATCAGCAAAGAAGGGACAGAATCTCACTTGTCACTTGAGGGAACCATCACAGGAGATGGATAAAAGCAGACAGAAATAGAAGTGACAATTGCTGTTTTACTTTCTGCTTTATGTTTAGAATATTCTTCACATCTAGTAGGGGTAAATAAAATCCTACCTTGTTAAGTGGGATGAAGCCTTATTGAAATAGGGAAGGACATAGCCAGACCTCACTGCACTGCTCTAGTCAAACTCAAATATCCTCCAAACGGGACAGCTCTCCATTTTCCAGGAGCACCAGGACTGGGGTATAATGCCCCCCTGCACCCTGATGCCAATACTTTAAACAAATGTCCAGGCTTTGTCTGAGAAGGAGTGAAGCCCATGGCGGGACTCCAGCACATAGACTCAGGCAAGGCTCCCAGAGCCCCCTGTGCCCCTCCAGCATGGAGCCTCTTCTCCCTAGCCTGGCCAGCCTTGGTCCCCTCCTGTCCAGAAGATCCCATGGCTGAGGCCTGCACTTGCCAGCTCACTGACCCACTGGAGAGACTGCTTGAGGCAGCACAGCACTTCTCAGCACTGGCTGCCTATTGAAACAGTCAGGGAGCTTATAAAACCTGTAAGCCAGCTTGCCATCTGACACATGGAGGCACAATCTCTGGGCCCCAGGGTTTTTATTCTAATGTGTAGACACGGTAGAAAACACTGAGTAAAGTAAGCTGTATGTTAGTAGGAAAAAGTTAACTCGGGTTCATATTTGCCATTTATGCCACTAGGAATGTCATTTAGTTTATTGTTTTCCCCATCTGCAAAGTGGGGACAAGAACACTGCTTCTGCCTAGATTAACAGGTTATCGTGAGGTCAGCTGGATAGCATATATGGAAGTAACTCGTGATGGATAATGCTATTTGTGTAATTATTATACCCTGCCGTAGTGTCTAGAAAGAGGGAGAAAAGCATTCAAAGTCAGCC
Organism: Manis pentadactyla; assembly: GCF_030020395.1. Lineage (NCBI taxonomy): Eukaryota > Metazoa > Chordata > Mammalia > Pholidota > Manidae > Manis > Manis pentadactyla. Next base: position 116,911,876 of record NC_080021.1, on the reverse strand, counting down.
AAATGGTCACCAGAATGAAGAAGGGCCTCGCTGAGTATAAGCTGCCTCATTTGAGCTTCTTTCTCCCAGTAATTGTACATTTTTGCACAGCCAGTTGAAATATAAAAGGTTTTCATTAAGAAAATAAAACCAAGAGCATTTAGATCTCCTTCATGAAAAAATGTTTAGGCTTATCTTATTCTGTCTGGATAGTGAAAGTTTCTAAGGTGAGTAGAGAATATTCATTGCACAGTGTCCTGCTAACTTCAACAGAATGTGTCCAGGTGTGGAGAGATATTTAATTTAGGATTTTGTGACTGTCGCCACTTTGTATCTCATGGACACCACCTTAAGGCTGCCAGCTTCTAACAGCTCATGTTTCTCTCTTCTTTCTGCACTTCCGTAAAGTTTAACAGTTAAAGATACAAGAATTCTTATGTTAACAGTAGTGAGGAAGACTAGAAAATGCATAGTTTAAAAATACTTTGTATGCCCAGATTTTGGCCTCTAAATACAATTCTCAACTAAAAGGAACCAGGGCTCCTTGGAGAAATTGTTGATTCCAGGTATAGGGCAGGGAAATTGTAGCCATGAGCTTGGAACCTCTCAAGGTGCCTGAAAGTAATTCACAGGAGCCAACCAGTGGCGGCCCCAACTATCATAGTAATACTTATTCAAGCAGAAATCATCAACAAATGCCTAAAGTAGTAGGTAAAAGTTTGAGGAGGATATTTACATAATCTAAAAATATCTCCCCACAGATTTCTTATTAATTACAAAGGGAAAAGTAATAACATTACAGTGGGAAAACCTGATTGGCCCCATCTTAACCAAGGCATCAACATTGACACACCCTAAGGCCCATCCAACAGAAATCCCATAGGCTCCACCTTCAAAATATATCCAGCCAAACCGTGATCATCTCCTGCCAAGAGGTTGCCATTCACCTCCTCGAGGGTGTCCCTGCTTCCCCCTTGTCCAAATACAGTCTAAAAGCACAGCAGCTGGAAGGTACCATTAAAATGTGACTCAGATGTCACTTCTCTGAGCAAAACTTTCTTGAGCCCTCATCTCATGCTGAACTAAAGCCCATGCCCCTGCGATGGTCACAGACCCTGAAGGTCTGGCCCCCATGTCTCTGGCCTCCCAGTACAGTTGCCCTTGCTGCTTTACGTTGACCCCTCTACTCTCTCTTGAATGCATCAGGCATGCTCTCTTCTCAAGGTCTTGGCACCTGCTGTCCTTTCTGCCCGCAACGTTCTTCCTCCAGATATCTGTCCACCCTGCTCCCTTGTCTCCTTTAAGTCTTTGCTCAGATGTGACCTCTTCAATGCAGCTTTCCTCAGGAACTACCTAAAATCGCAACTCCCCTGCTCCCCCACCCTGCCAACCCCATAGTCTTCCCTGTGTTTTCCTCTGAATCTGCTAACTCTTTTCTAATGTACCCTGTGATGAGTTATTTACTTTATTATTTATTTGTAGTGTCTCGCACCCTAACGTTTAAGCTGGCAGAAATATATTCCCAGAACCTAGGACATAGCGGGAACTCAATACATAGTTGCTGAAATGTCAAGTGAGTATATGAACTGATTCCATGCCTACTATAATCTGTGTTAGGCATGGCATGGGATACAAAAACAAAAAACCCCAAATAAACCAAACTAAAGCAAAACATTTGCCATGGTCCCTAGCAATCCAGAACCCCAGCAATTGAGCTGGAGACGTGAAGTGGACACAGAGAAATATTAGCGCACCATGGAGAGCTAAGTTCTTGGTGCCTTCTGGCATGTGAGCCCAGTTCCAGGGAGGCTCTTCCCAGGGACTGGCATCCCATAGGGGTGAGGAGCTGGCTTGGGAAGGCAGAGGTGCAGGGCTAGGAAAGTGACCCCCCATCCCAGGCACAAGGACCCTGTGCTGAGAGACTTTGTCCAGAGCCAATGGGGAGGGAGGTCATGGGGTACATGCTAGCTGGGTGGCCAAGTGTGGGTCAGGCCAGACTGTGCAGGCATTTGCAGCCCTCAGAGGCCTTCATATTCCCACCCCACTCAGTCTATCCTGGCTCTGGGGCTGGGTTTGCTGTCTTGGGTTTCACCCCCTGGATTGCATTCCTGAGACAGAGATTTGAGGCTAGTGATGTGTCCCTGGGAGTGATTCCAGGAGAAGGTGAGATAGGAAATGGAAGGAGGCTGGTACTTGGGCACAGATGAGCAGGCAAGCACTACTGGCATGGACCGATCGTGCCAGTGGCCTGGGGAAACAGAGTGGACGGACCTCAGGGGATTCCCTCGACTCCCTTTCTTCATTTGTGAGGGGCTGCTGGGGCATGGGGGACATCAGCTCCTGGGCACCCTAGCCTGCCTGGAGCAGAGCTGCAGGACAGAGTACTGTAGGTGCCCAGGGTGCCCAGGGAGAGCCGCGGGCACCCAGAGGCAGGCACTCGCAGCAGCAGCATGCTCTTGGGTTATACATTTTATACTAAGGAGAAAGGCAAGCTGTAGAAACCATAAGCATAATTTTTTTTTTTAAATAGAAGGGAGTTAGAATTCTCTTTGCATCACCTCAGTGCCTGTCCCAATTTAGAATGTACGTGAAACTCTGATTCTTTAAAAGACCAGGAAAGAGCTGGCACAGGCCGTAAAGCAGACCATGGAGCCTGCTGACCACTCCCTTTGCAGTTCAGTGACTAAATCATCCCTCCCGCTAATGAGACTGTCAGTCAATGTCAGTATCATCAAGCCTAGAAAAAGTGCCCCCACCCGCACCTGCACCTCGTAGTGACTGAGTATGGGGCCAAGAAATAAAACAGGAGTCACACCTAGTTCACATGCAAGGGTGAATGGTGCTTGTAAATTGAACGTTTTGAGTATTCAAATTTAGTTCCAAGACTCCCAGGTACAAATGAAAACCCACTTATCTCCTGGCTGACATGTTTGAATGTAAACAAGATCACAAGGCCTTGGGCAACCTGATGCCGAAAGGGAAACACCTTTGACCTCTGGCTTCCCGTGGAAATCATAAGCATTCACACAACGCTCCCCATTGTCATGCGGGCAAACGCTGTGGGCAAAGCTTCCAAAGGTCAAGAGCTAGAGCTATCTGAAAAAGGGGAACTCGGCTCTGGAAGGAAGAATCAGGGTTGTAGGGAGCAGCCTGCACACAGCTCTGATTGCTGAGTGGGAAACACCCTTGAACTCTGCAGGTCTGTCCAAACCATTTCCCCAGAAGCAGCCCCACCTTCCACCTGCTGGTAACTGGAGAACACCGCGGCACTTCTTGTTCTGGCGGATTTTTCTTTACTCCTGGACCTGCCAGGAATGTGACTTTGTGGGCAGCCAGCCAGGCCTGGGCTGTGGGAGGCTGAGGCATTTCAGCAGCTGCACAGGGAAGGGCAGCACATTTTAATTGTCTCGGGGCAATTACCATACAGCTCAGTTCTCCCCAACCTTTCAAGAAAGTAGTGTAAAGGGACCCTTTATGGTCCCATTTGGATATTCAGTGAATGAGTCAGTAATCAGGACCGTGGACTTAACCTAGGAGGAGGAAGGGAGGAGCACCATTTTTCTGGCTTTTTCTTCAGGGGCGCTCTGTTGAGCCCTGCCCAGGGACTTCCCTCCTGTCTTGGAATTGTGTCCATAGCTGCCCAGAAAGAAGCCCTCTGCTTCTTCACCAGCCACTTGGGGCACAAAACGAGGTCCCTCAGGGAATTGTTGCAATGATTCCCTGTGTGTGTCAGGAAGGCCTTCTCACCCCTTCCCGGGCTGCAGTTCAAGGGCAAGGGAGGATATATCCTCCAGGCGGCCACCTCAATGCCACCCTGGTGGCACATGGCCTGGGCGGGCCTCCCCCAACCACTGCTGGCCTCCAGACCCCGTCATCATCTCACCTCAGACCCTTGACCCCCTTCTTGGGTCTTCAAGCATCATCTTGTTTGCTTCTCACAGATGCACTGGGGCTGGTTTTCCGGGAAAGGCAGGGAGCATAGAGAGGTTGTGAGTTGGTGAGGGGCACACAGTTGGCAAGTAGAGGGGCTGAGATTCAAAATTGGAGATTTGCCTCCAATCCCAGGTCTCCCCCCTTTATACTCCAGTGTCCTCCTCGGCCTCCCACAGAAACAACTACTTAAGTACCAGCCTGCCATCACATATTAATGGAAAAGGGATGGTGTCCCCCTCCCTCTCCTCTGAGGGTTGTCTTACCCAAGGACTGTTGCCCTGCAGGGAGTGGTTCCTGGGTGGGAAAGACACTAATGACAATGACAGCAGCTGCTATTCATTCAGCAGGCGCCCAGTCACTAAGCTCAGTGACTTATAATCACCTTTTTCAAATTGATCCTTTCAACAGCCTGTGATTTAAGTAATATAATCACCCCCATTTACAGATGTACAAGCTGAGGCTTGGTGAATTACTGTGCCCTAGATGCCAAAGCCAGTGAGTGGTTAACCGGGAGATGCAGACCCACCTGGGTGCTCCTGCCCTTGCCCTGTGTTCCTGGGCATCTATGTCCCACCACCCAGCAGCCACCTCTCTTAAGCTGTAAGTACAGACTGCCCAGCCAGTGCATGGAAGTCCTGCTTCTAACAAAAGCTAACACTTTGGAAGTACAATTAGGTGCTGAGCACTGTTCCAGTCACCTTCCCATATTAACTCAGCCCTCACAACCCCTCCTTTCACAGGTGGACAGCCCAAGGCATAGAGTCCAATAGCTTGCCCAAGAGTACCAGGGCAGCTGGGGCCCCGAGGTTCATGATCTGACCACTGCACTCATTGCTCAGCTGCAGGTAACAGGTCTCCTTTTACCCTCCGGGTCAAAGGTTGAAGGTAGACCTGGTTCAATAGACACCCTGTCTAGAAACGAGGTACTATTTGGATTGATTTTTTTTTTTTTTGAGGCAGAGGGTTCACTCTGGCAGGGACTTGGAAGACATGGCAGGAGCATCTGCGTGATCCGGCCTCAGAACCCACCAAGAAGCGTTCTGCTTTTGGAACTGGGCAACAAGGCCGTATGGACATATGCTTTGCTAATAGCACTGCTGGCAACCTGTGCTGCTGGCAGGGGCTGCCAACAGGGTGTCTGTGCTGTGCGATGGGGTAACAGGAAGGCTTCGTCCTTGGTAATGACCTCCTGCTGAGACAGGGAGCCACCTGATGCCACCAGAAATGGCTGCCTGTGCCCAGAGTGTGGGGATTCTCAGACAGGACAAAACACATCCTCTCATTTCACATGTGACCTCGATTTTAAAGGATTACATTTACAGTGGATCTTTTCCTCTTCAGCTGTGAGCTGTAGCAAAAGGAAGGACCCCTGCCTGTGACGGACCCCAAAGGTCCAAGGACCTGAACCTGAACAGTGTCTCATGCATTTTGTGGGACACATGGGGTGTTTTCCTGGATACACTACAGACAAATACATGCACAGAATCCAGGAACCCCAGAGCCAAAACCTGTCTTCCCAGCATCCCTTCCTGCCTTCCTCTGTAATGGCAGGAGTCATTTCCTTTCCCAGGAGAAGGGAGAGAAACCCACATTGTCAACTACCTTTAATGGGCCACTTACCATGCAAGATGCTTTCAAAGGCTCACTTCACTTAGTTGTCACAGAATCGTCTCACTTAACCCTCACAGAGATCCTTTGACCTGAGAGTTACTATCCCCACTGTAACTTAAAGCCCTTAAGCAACTTACCCAGTGCTGTAACAGCCTAGCTACAAATGCCTCAAAAACTCTTGAGTTGCTAAGGCTCAAAGGAAAGGGGGAAATGAAAGACATAACTTTACCCGACTCAAGTTTTTCTAGGAGTATCCACGTGTTTCCACATAGTAATTAACAAACAGAATGGCACTAGGTCAGTCCCATCATTCTGCCCCCCTGATTATTTGGTAAATGCATTGTTCAAATGGTGTTTTCAAATTGAGTTGTTTTGTCCCACAATGGGAAATGCAGTGCTTCTTTACCTTGGTGGGGCTCTCCCAAAAGAGGGCAGTGATTTTCACAGAAATCAAAGAAAACATCCTCTTGCAACATCAGTAACTAACTTCCGTTTCTCACTGTCATGGGAAGGGTGCCTTTATAGGAAGATTGCGAGGAGACAACAAAGAAATCTAGGTATTGGTGACATCACAGGACTCCACGCCTCCCCTGGAGAAAATGCCTCACGAGGTTGAAAGGACATTAGGTAGACAAACTCTCAGGATCCAACTTATCAATATCTGATAAGCGCTACAGCCAAGACATGTGAAGATAGGTTCATCCTGCCCACCTTGCTGCCTCAACAGCCACAGCAAAGATCCACGGTCAAGGAGTAATAGATTTACATATGTGGCCATTGTACTTAAACTCACCCATTCATTTATTACACAAACTTATTTAGTTATACATAAAGCACTTTTCTAGGGGCTGGAGGTAGAGCAAGGAACAAAACAAAGTCCCTGCATTGATGGCATTTCTATTTTACTGGGTGAGAAAAAAAATAACTATATACACACATATATAATATACTACCTAACATGCAATATAATTGTATTACATTAGTATATTATATAATAGCATATATGAGTATATACAATTTAATACTTACTAATTCTAATTTAAATGTTAGTTATTTAAATATGTAATAATTATATATATATATGTATACATATACATACATATACATATATATATATACACACACAAACAAATACATATAAAATCTCAGTGCTGCCATGGAAAAATATAGGTAGGGAAAAGAGGATGGGGGCAGAAGCAAAGGGTGTTACTCTTTCAAGTTGGATGGCGTCAGGGCCACTGTAAAATGTGACATTGGAGCAAAGACCTGAAGGAAGGAAGGACATGGTCAGTCTGACGTGGGGGTGAGGTGGGAGGCCTGTTCCAGCCGAGGTCTCAGGGACCTCGGTGTGTCAGAGGAGCAGCCAGAGGCCCCGACCCCGGCAGCAGAGGTCCGGTGGTGCTGGGGCCCTCGTGGGAACTCCAGCGCCTACCGGGAGCGAGCTGAGAAGCGCTGGAGGGCTGTTCGCTGAGAAAAGATGCCCCGCCCGCTGAGAACAAAAGGGAACAGAAGTGCTCTGATTGCTGAGTAGAAAATAGACCCAAGGGCAGCAAAAGCAGGAGTTAGGAGGCCATTTAGGAATGTTTTCAATAATTCAGGCAAGCGATGATATCAAATATCTGCCTGTAGGTCCACTAAGCTGAGGACAGAAAAACTGACTCCTGGATGTCACGGCCAGAGAGCCTGGTGACCGAGCAGGAGCGGGTCGGTGGGGCGCCCTCGGGGAGAGAGCCCGGGGAAGGGGGAGGAGTGTGTTTTTATTTCATTTTATTTTCTTAAAATGTTTTTTATTGAGGTAAATATGTAACATTATATACGTTTCAGGTGTACAACATTACAATTCGACATCTATATGCACTACAAAGTGATCACCACGGAAAGGCTAGTTACCATCCACCATCTGCAACTGAGCCTCCTCACCCATTTCACCCACCCCCAGCTCCCTTCCCCGCTGGCAACCACCTATCTCTTGTCCGTATCTAGGGATTGTTTTCATATTGTTATGTTTATTTAGTTTTTTTAGACTCCACGGATATATAAAATCAGCAGATGATGAAGATGGAGCAAGAGAAATTGGAGATTTCTTGTGAAATTGTGAAATTGCCCCTAGGAGAGGGACAGCAGAATCCCAGTAGGGATTTCCAGGCACATCAAAGTCCTACTTGATATTAACATCTTGAATTTGAAGTGAGACCAGTCAGATTGGTTGTGTGTTTTTCTCCAACTATGTTCAGCTGCCAAGTTCAAGTAGAAAATGGAAGGTTGGATTCAACTGAGTTAATTTTTCACAGAGGAGCAGAACAAAGGGAGAGAGGCCAGGATGTTGAGAGCTCCCAGGTGAGAGCTGCAAGCAAAGACTATAATTCTAGGTCTTGGGATCTGAACTGTATAAGGAAAGAAGAGAGGACATGAGTGGGTTGATGGATAGTAAAAAGGTTGTAGTTCAATGGATTGTAGGTCTCTGTGGCATCAAAAAATTGTTGGAATCTTAAGGGAGTAAAGCACAAAGATAGGAGAGTGGGTTGCTGGAGGCAAACTTTACCTTATTTGCTAATGGAAAAAAGGTGTTTCGTTTCCTATTGCTGCTATAACAGGTTATTGCAACTTGTGGGCTTGTAACTGATGTATTATTTTAGAATTCTTAGAGGTCAGCATTCTGAAATAGTTCTCACTGGGCTAAAATTAAGGTGACAGCAGGGCTGTGTTCCCTTGGGGAGGCTGAAAGAAAGAATTCATTTCCAGCCCACAGTTGTCACCCACATTCCTTGGCTCATGACCCTCTTCCTCCAATTCAATGCCAACAATAGTGGATTGAGTACTTCTCACAGAGCATCATTCTGACTTCCTCTTCTGCTTCCGTCTTCCACATTTTAGGGCCCTTGTGGTTACACTGGGCCTACCTGGATAATCTAAACTACTCTCTCTATTTAAGGTCAGCCTATTAGCAAACTTAATTCCCTTTTGCCATATAATGCAACATATTCACAGATTCTAGGGATTAGGGCGTAGACGTCTCTGGTGGGGAGTCATTATTCTACCTACATAGAAGCTGTGTAGATTTTGGTAAAGACAAGGTCCAGGTATGAATATTGTAGTGGGTGGCTTCAGTGTGTTAGAGGACAAGAGTCACTGGAGAAAAGAAGGTTCAGGAAATGAGAGGCTAGGATTTTGGAAGAATATTGAAATAACCAAGAATTAGAATAGGAATAGTATTGGAGAGAATAATAGTTAATTGGGTAATAAAAATCATCAAGGAATGGAGAGTAATGACCAGAGATCAAGCAATTTTCAGTGACAAACTGTTGGGTGACAGGTGGAATTGGAGATAGATGCAGCTGAAGTTGGGGTCATGGGAAAAGAGTTTTTCCAAGCTTTGCATCTCTAGAAAAAGATTCGTAGAAGGCAATTATAATTAAGAATTCCAGAAATGCAGAATTCCCTTATTGCATGTCTCAAGGTAAGATATCATAACTGTAAGGTATTGTTCTAAACTTTTCAAAACTTTTAAATACCTATTACATTCATATATGGTCAACTGCAAAATGGAAACAGACAAATCATATTGTTCCTCTTTCAGAGTTTGGGAAATAAGAGATTAATTGATAGCAAATAAGTGGAACCATTAGATCAATCTTGTGCCCATTCAATTTTTAGCTGAGTTACTAGAGATATGATGGGAAATAAAAAGCATTTGGGGAAGTATTGAAATAATTTCTTTCCTACAGGAGATTAAATTCTTGGTTCAAAAATCCCTTTGGGGGATGAAATATAAGCATTTTTGCACTTACAAAGGCAGATAGGCACCTACATGTGCAATTTTACTTCTAATTTCGTGACATCCCCATTTTTCCTAAAGTCCCAAGGGTATAAACCTCTTGTCTAAATGCTGGTATTTATACAGTAGAATGGACTAACAACATAAATCACAAGAGAAGGTATAATTAGGTGCCAAATGAGTGGTACAGAAAATAGTAGTTATGAGTCCTGAAGAGCAGTGCATCACTGAACTTGGGAATAATTATGGGAAGACTGCACAGAATCTTGAAGAATTGAGATGACTGCATGGAAAAGAGGAAAGATAGAATGCAAGGGGGAGGAAGGAGAGGAGAGAAATTGGAAATGAGCTTAGAGTATGTGGGGGACAGTGAACAGTCTGACTATCTGTAAAATGTGGGCAAAGGGACTTTGAAGATGTATTTGTGAAAGAGAATTAAAAATTTTCATGAAAGGAACCCCAAGAACCTATTATTAATATGGTTGATGGATTTGTTTCAGGATTAACAGTTCATTCATCATTGCCATTGATTTTCACATATGTGTTTTAAAAGAACATATTAAAGCAGAAAAAGAATATTCTCATACTCTGAGAAGATTCTCATAAGATTATATAGGATCAACTTGAATATTAATTTTTTTCTGTGATTTTTCTGTACCTTTTAAATGTTATTAGCTTCTTCTGAAAAACTGATTTATGAAGACAAAACAAAGGCCCTCCTTTAAGCTGGAATAACAATGCTTTCCTTACTTCAAGAGCTGGTATGGAGTCCCAAACTCATCTTCACTCTTTCCCCAGACTTCTTTTGCTGTCTACAAAAGATGTGCTGTCATGTGGAAGTAAGTAAAAATATCAGTAAATTGTGGCTACTTTGATAACACTTAGAGAAAGAGTCAGATGTTTGAAGAACACTTAATATCAAATGAAAAACAGATGAATGATGATCAATAATGCTTTGTGTAGCCCTGAGTTGCCACAATGGAATCTAAATCAGAGACATTACAGGGAGAATCCCATGCACGACTCATCAGAAGGACCGAGTTACAGCAAAATGAGGTCCAGGTTAGGAATGTGGAGGCTGTGGAGAAATTCCCTGCAAGCAGATTTTTCTGAGCTAAATTCTCCTCGGCAATATGGCCATAGAGAAGAATCATGAGTATCACAGAATCATAGAACACTGGGACTGGAGGGATTGAGATTTCCTCCTATCTCACTCCCTAATTGATGCTTGAATTTCCTCTCCAATCTGCCTTCCTCTTCTCTAAATAAATATATGTAGAGATGGGCAAAGTCAGTGGTGTGCTGGTTAAATGCTTAACAATTGAATTCCCTAAGGAAAAAAAAGACTCTAACTTGTAGCATTTGCCCATTTCTGTGGTGTAAATACACCCACCATTGCCTATTCAAGTTACCAACATGGTATCACTATTATGTGTATTTCCAGCATATAAATGCAATCAATAGAAGTGAATAACCACAGGAGCATAGGTAATAATATAGCATAGTGAAATCATTAGGAAGTGATGAATTTCAAATATTTTACCTTTATAAAATATGATTAGTTTAATTGTAATGTTATAGGATTTAATTTATAATAATGACTGTACATAATGAATTGGCTCCTGTGAGCCAGCACAGGCTTAGTTCCAGCAAACCACTGGGAACAGCCCTGGAAAGGGATACAGGGTTGCCTTCCTCCTGGAGGACCCTCAGCAGGTTCTGATCAGTGGTGATTCCTCCGTATCACCAGTCAGCATTTGGTACTCAGCCTATCTTCACAGCTTCTCCCATTTCTCTATACTTTCTCCCAACAACAAACACCATTCAGAAAAAATTAGCTCCAGTAGATTAATGATCTAAATATAAAAACAAAACTATCCAAGAACTAGGAGATATAGAGCTGGATATTCTTATAAACTTGAGGTAGGATAAACTCATTAAGCATGACAGTATCCAGAAACCATGAAAAAAATAAACAGACCCGATTTAATAATTTAAGACCTTTGTATAAGAAAATATTTCTATTTTTAGAAGTTCAAGGAAAGTCATAGAATGGAAGAAAATATGCATAGTATATCTAACTGTTTAGTAACCATGCTGTATATAAAAGCTCTCTGAAATCAAAAGGAAGAAGACAAAATTCCAATTAAAAAATGGGTCAAGGATATGAACAGGTTTCATAGAAGAACCATAAATATCAGTAAGTATCTGAACAAATGCTTAGAGAAATTACAGTAGAATGATCAGATGGCTTTCTCATCTAACAGATTATTAGTAAATATTAAAATGTTTGCTAACCACAGTATTGGAGAAGGTGTGGGAAAACAGGTGGTCGTACACTGTTGGGAGAAGTGTAAAGCAGCACACCCTATTTGAAGGGAGAGAAACAGCAATACCTAAAAGAGAAAGACGTTAAATTCACATATGCCTTGACCCAGCAGTTTTGTCATGAAATTATTTAAAATTTTTTAAATGAGCTAATACGTATGTACAAAAATGTTATAGCATGGTTACAACTGCATAATGTTGCAAACAATAAAGATTCTCTAATAGGAGACTGTTTAGAAACCTGTGGTGTGGCTACACAATGTGAGACCATTAAGCTGTTAAAGATTTGAATGTGCAAATAGAAATACTCTCCAAGATATATAATTAAGTGGAAAATAGTACCAAGCATATTTGGAATTATTCCATTTACATACATTAAAAAGGATATGTGTGAATATATTGATATACTCACAACTTTTTCTGCAAAGAAACAAAGGAAACTGTTAACAGGCATTACTTTGGGTAGACACTAGAGGTTAGAAGATGAAGGGTGTTTACTTTTCATTTTCTATCTTCTTATACTTAAAAAATCCATTATGTTCATGCATCTTTACTTAAATAATAAACTCTTTTTTTTTTTTTTTAGAGATAAATAAGAGTGTCTTCATTTTGGGTCTCCAGAAGCAGAGGATTTGAGTGTGAAGATTCCTTGGGGGATAAACCTAGGAAATGTGATTAGGGGAAGAAGGAAGGGATATGGAAGGGAAGGACATCAATCAGGAGTTTGTTGTCAATCAGTTACCCCAGTGGCCAGTGGGAAATTCTGATCCACTATAAAACTCACACCTCCAAGTTAACTCACCAATGGCAAAGGAGCCAAGGTGTGTATCTGTTAACTCCTGTGAGTCACTGATGTCTTCTCTGGAGCGTTTCATTCCATGGGGCCTATACAGACAGAGCAAGCTCTGATGGCTGTGGGAAACCTCAGGCAGAGTTGGAACAGCCTGTATGGTAATGGCAGGTGGAGCAGACACAGGTGTGGCACTAAGCAGATCTGCTACAGAGATAGTCGTAGCACCAGATTGCAGTTAAGAAATAAAGGTGCATATTTGCTGACCTAGCAAGTTTATATGTAGGAATCTGCCTCCTGATGTAATAACATACATAGCCCTGATCAACAGCACAGGAAGACAGATTCTACTGCAGAATTTTTAACACAGTAGAACCCAAAGAAAGAACCATTACTGATTGTGAATGTCAATCAGTAGAGAGCAGATTAAACACATCATGGTGTACCCTAGTATGAAGCCAAGGAAGAGAAGGAGGTATGTGTTATTAATTTTCATTTAAAAAGTTCCTGAGATTCACCACATTGTGTAACAATATATTTAGTAGGGTCTCACTTTTGTAAAGGGAAACAAATGAAACAAGCAGGTAAAAACACAAATTCCCAGTCCTATGTGTGTGCATGATATATACATAAAAAAAGGTCAGGAAAGATAAGCAAGTTGCAGGAGGGAATACAATTCAAAGTATACATTATTGTATGTTTTAATGCATTATGTTTACTTACAAGAACCCACATTACTTAAAAGGGGGCTAGAAAGAGTACCCACTTCATAGTTATTGCCAAGACTGAGATTATACCTGTAAAATATTGAGCATGGAGCCACATAGTCAATCTTCAATAAAAAATTGGATGATCACTGTCAAAGCAGGTGACTTTCCACAACAAGAAGAAACCTTGGTGTAAAGTGTGTCAGATGTTCACCTTGTCCCACATTTACTGACTCACTTATTTGATGACAGCAAGGGCCTCCCACCAGGCAGGCATAGGAGGTGCCTCAGGAGAGAGGACCAAGCCCTGCCCCCGTACTCCCGTCTACCAGGCAGACAATAATCAAGTAAGCATGCCACGTGTCAGGTGGTCAAAAATGATCTAAAGGAAAATAAAGCAAGGTGAGGGGACCATAGTGTTGGGGCCATCTTGCTGTTATCTATAAATGGTCTCTGCTAAAGTGGTATTTAAGCTGAGACTTAAGGAAGCAAGGAGAGAAACCTGTGAATATTTGAGGTATACGTTTTCAAAGAGGCACCAGCGAGGACACAGCCCCGAGGTAGGCGTGTGCGTGGCTTGCTGGAGGAAAAGCCAGGAGGCCAGGGTGGCTGGAGCAGACTGGGGCACCGGGTGGGGTGGGGGGAAGGCCGACCAGGTCCACAGAGCATGTGGGTCCTGGTGGGTTATGGCCCAGCAGGAGAGTCTCACTGACTGAGGTGTAAATGTTTGAGGGGGTGGGCTGGGCTTGGTATTTTAACATCGCTTTGGTTGCTGCGTGGAAAATGGGTGAGGGGAGGGCAAAGTGTGGAAGGCGAGGGGATGAGGTTGTTTACACTAGCAGGAGAAAGATGACCCATGCTACGATCACGGCAGTGAGTGTGGGGAAGGACAGATGGGATGATGTGGAAGGGTTACAAGTTGAAACCAGCCTGGTAATAATTAGATGTGAAGTATGAAGAAGAGGGAAAAATGAGTCATGAACAAAGCTGCCGTGGAATGGAAATTGCTATAGGGAGCAGCTAGTAGGAAGTCTTAAAAGAAAGGGTCCCCCAGGATGGAGCCTCCAGTCTCTTGCCCAGCCACATCCCCTTCTATCTGTTACACACTTCAAATCTCTGGCTGCACCAAATGAGTTACCCAGAATGCCCTGGCCCTATTTGGCTTACTAGAGGACTCCTATTCATCCTTTAAAACCCAGCTCTGTATCACCACCTCTGAGTGGCTTACTGCTACAGCTCAGTGAATGCTGCAGCTCAAATGAATTATTTACTCTTCTGCACCACTCCAGACCTGCTCACAGCTTTCCAGCCAATGTTAAGTAGCACATGTGTGTTGCTGATGGATCGTGGGAGTGCATTTAGGTCACAAGGTGTCCACACTGGGCATAGAGCAGCTGGAGTTCCTGGCCAGTCATCTCCAGCTATGAACAGCACATCATACACCCCTGAATCTCACACCAATATTACCATTTTATGTTTGTACTATTCCCTGGGGGGAAAAGGGGATGCACTCTGCTAGTTGTACAGGAGGCTAAATTGGAAATACTTTAGTCTCAGTTTCAGTGGAGGCCCCAAAGCAATAGATGAAACATTCCAAAGTGAGCTGCAAGATTTGCAAAAAGTGCTTATGAAAACCAGTTTTATACTCTCAGCCAACCACCCACCTCCAGACTATAAAAGATGAGGGAGAGCCAAGAAAAGAACTGAAGTTTACAGTAAAGAACTTTCTGGAGAGAAAGCTAAGATGTGGGGCTCACCTAGAAGAATGGGGTGACTTGTTCTACTTCAAACCAATGTAGAGGGGCTTTGAGGAAGTATTTGGAGGGTTAACCTGTGTCCTCTGAAGCTTGAGAGGGAGGTGTGTGTCATGCCCCACTTACCCGCAGGCCCCTGGGGCCTTGCCTGGCCTGTTTGCTTCTTCCTTGCTCTGGGCCCTGTGCTACTTGGCTGCATCTGGTTCCTGACCTGGCCTTGGGATCTTGCTCTCTCAGGCCTGTTGGATCCACCTTATGCCAACTGTTCCTGACTGTGCTTCTGCCTTGTGAAAACCCTGCTCCCTGCCTGTGGCTTGTCTGAGCTCTAGGATGTGATAACCCAGTTTCTGGTCCTGCAATTCCATCCCTGTTGAATTGCAACCCAACCCTCATGTGGTCTTATTGGTCATGGAATCTTGGAGTAATTGGGTTTTTATTAGTAAAAATGGGGATGAAGTTAGGAGGTAAGAAAAATCATCTGCTGCCCAAGATCATGAGCTGCCCTGGAAGGAAGGTGTTTCTGAGGAATTGGGTCAGACAACTATAAAATGCCTTCAGGTGTGGGTGTCTGTCTGTGACAGACTGTCTGTGACACACTGGTCATGGCCAGCAGCACCATTCTTTAGAATTCAGAAAAGACCACAGATGAAAAAAAGTTGTCTAATAATGTATCATTCACACTGATAAAGGTCTGGAAACAAAAAGAGAACTTTGTTGGTTAGTCTGGCAAGCGTTTTGCTTTGAAATTACTAAAACAATCATAAATGAAAGGCATGTTCCTGGAATCTTTAAGCTAGGTACACAAACACTCTTAATTTCGTAGGTGGTTTGTTAAGGGGGCATTTACCTACCGTATGTTTGCCAAACATTCAAGGAAATGAGACATCACCTTCCCTAAAGCATATTTGAACTGTTCTCCCCAAGTAAATGGTCTCACCAATCAATATCCCTTCACTTTCTCATTATCATATACAAATCCAATCACATGCCTTGCCTATTTCCTTGGAAGCAGGCAGAGGACAGCCCCAGTGGGAGGCCAATATAGGCCCACAGGAGGGTCACAGGGAGGTCTGGGTCAGGGGCCCAGAAGCTTTCCCAGAAGCTTCCAACCTGCTTCTTCTTGAGCCCAAGTTCTGGGATCCAGAGGAGGCAGCACAATGGTTCTGCATGCAGCCCTCTCCCATCACAGAGAGGAGGAAAGGTGCTTAGTTAGGCAGCAGAGAGGACTCTGGGCATTTCTCTTTCCTTCTCCCTAGGCACGGAGCAGGCACTGGGGTGCCCTCTTCAAGTTGGGAGTTAGCTTCTGGGAATTTCTAAGCCCCCACACAGGACTACATTCTTCTTCTTCTTCAGTCCTAGTGCTGCCTCTCCTTTCCCACTACAGGAAAACCCCACGCCAGCCTACACAACATGACACAATGCGGCCCTGTGATTTCAGGGCCATCCAGAAGGTGCCCATGCCCCTCTGAATCCTTCAGTGGGGCACAAAGGCTTTCATTCCTCAAATAGAGATGGGGCTGCAGTGTGAACCAGAGCTTCCCTACCTCTGTGCCAACCAGGTTAACAGGTATATTGACAAACTGACCCCCTCAGTTCTCCCCATCCGGGCCCTTTCAGCCTCTAGCTGTGGTGCCCATGACCTGCAAATATTACCATTTCCTGTGATGCCATGATGGGAGGACAGTGTCAGTAACAGCAGATCCCTCTGGGAGGAGGTTCTGAGGAGGGGGACCAAGTCCTGCCAGAGATACCCTGTAGTCCCCCAGCCTTTGGGCCCATGCACATTCATAATCCACAGGAGGAGCTGCCAGTGGGTGCTGGGCAAGCCTGAGTCCTGATGCTCCCTGAGCTTTGGAAGTGCAAGATTTCCCATAATCCCAACCTTCCTGAATCCTTCCCAGCTGTTTTTTGTTTTCTGTTTTTACCCAAGGGTAGGGTCTGCCTCAGCAAACATCATGCCCTTCCTCAACCTGGCCTTATGTTCAGCATTCAAAGCAGGCAGGGGAGCACATGGTTGTGGCCTTAATCCTGTGGTCATGGGGGAAATGGCCTCACATTATAGCTCATCAGGAAGACTCTAGAAATGACAACCATGCTCATCTTGGCTGGGGTTTGTAATATAGACTCCCCCCCCACAACTAATGCAGGAATATTTTTATATTAAAAGTATTCTGTTTTCTAAGCAACAGCTAAACTGCTTTCCCAGAGGCAATTTTGAAACATTTCAACAATGGTAGCTGGTGAGTCAAATATCCCTTTATTCTTTCTGTTTTCTCTCACTCTGAAAATATATATGTGTATATATATATATATATATGCACATATTACACTTGGAGGCATATTTTCTACAATGTAAATAAGAAAGAGAGCCTGTGGCATTTGGAATTCTGGTGTTAGAAGAGATGGGTGCACACACACATTTCAGTGTGTGGTTTGCACACTGTTACCCACCTTGCGCATGGAGCACCTGCAGCCTCTGCCACCCTCTTCATCTGTATTTACTGATCTGATCAGAATGGTGTTTGGGCTGATGTCCTGCTCTGGCACTACTGCACTTGGAGAGGTTCCAAGGCCAGCAAATCCAACTTGGACCCAGGCCATCGCCTATTCCCAAGATCATGTGTCTATACACATATCAGGGCCTGTTCACTGCTGCTTGGCATAACTGTTGTCAAGGAGAAATGAGAAGCCTTGGGTACCACAAAAGCAAAAACAGAATAATACTTGACATTTATTTATATGTGCTTATTTCTTAGAGTTGTAAGAACTGTCTTGCAATTTTGGGACTGATTTCACACCAGTCTTCATTTTTTCTCCCACAGAGTCCAGGAGGGAATCTCGCCTCTCACTCGGTGTTCTGGCCTGGCCTTGGCCATGTGGTGCATTGTATCACCCCCTTGCACATGGGCAGCATCCTTTGCACATGGCATGGTCGTACGGGATAAATAAAGCCAGTGCTGTGTGCTGCATTCCATTGCCATGGCTCTCATAGCAGCATGGTGCCACTGACCTGCCAACAGTCACCTTGTGTCTTTAGCTCTATCAGGCCATGTGGCCATATAGCCTCACCAGAAAATTCAAAGGATATTTTGCAAGTGAAGAGTGATTTCGAGCTGGAGCTTTGAATCTGTTGCTTTCTTCCAATCTGCTAATAGCAAACTAGACAGACACCAGATTTTCACTTTAGGAGCAGGACCTCCCCAAAGAGGCCCTGGATGTGGAAAAGCTGAGTGTGGAAGGTCCTCATCCTCCCCCGGGTTAGTGAACCACCTGAGTGCTGTTGGCCAAGTTGCTTTAACTCTAGATCATAGTCTCCTCTTTTTCCAAGTGAGGAATTATTTTTAACAGTTCATGGTGCTTGTTAACAGTGCAGATTCTTGGTCCTACACCAGTTGTCCTCCTGAACCAGTGTCCCTGGGACTGTGCATATGACTTCTAACCAAAGGCAAATGGATGGCACTGATGAAAAACTGTAAAAACACTTACTAACTAGCTTTCCAATTTTGTTTGCTTGGCACACGAGGATCAATGCATGTGTGAGGATTGGTATGTGTATTGTCAGGGACACCTTTTTTCTTTGATAGATTTTACAACAACTCCTTTTCTTTGCTGTTTCTGATTGACTATCCTCCCTACAAAGCTATATATTAGGTGTTCTACCATTAAAACCTTTTGAGCACATACTTCCAACATATACACTTCAAAAATGTGCAATATTAGCACCTATTCTTATTTATGTGCTTTAGTTTAACATAATACTTTAGTTTCATTTATTACAGTGCTTTGAGTTCACTATAATAAGGGAAAATATGTTTCACAAAGATATGTAGGTTCAGGTGGGAGAGGTGCCTTCTCTTTTTTTACTAAACTATGATACTGTTTTTTTTAATTTCTTCTACTACTTATCCCAAGGTTTCTTACAGGCTAGTCAGTCTCTATTTTTCTGAATGCTGAATGGTTGTCATTGAAATTTAGTTGGAAAGTGTGGCACTTTTTATATTTCTAACAAACATATTCAATACATGATAAAACTCTTCATTTGGAAAAGTTGGGGGGCCTTAGAAAATTCTGTGTTCAGGATTTTATGTGATACAGATAGGAGTTTTTACATTTGTTTCTGGCCATTAAAAAAAACGTGCATCAGAAACATTTCTGAACATCTATTTTCAAAATGCTCTTCTCATAGCCTGGATTTATTTCAAATGTTGTTACTTTCTCACTCATTTTAATATCAACTTCTCCCCACCTTAATCTTAAATGGACAGATAAATCATATTTGATCTCTGAAAATACCTGCTGGCTTGTATGCCAGCCCCTTATAACTACAAAAAAAACCCAGAATATTTGGAACACTGGTATTTGTAAAGGAATGATGACTATTTCAAGTTTAATACTGCTTTTAGGTGCTTTGCCATGAGATAACTTATAATCCTCTAAAGGCACCGAAGATTATCACAGTCATTCCCTTATCTCATTAAGATTCTATATCTTTTCTTTTTCAAGTAATCACATTGATGACATTCTGTACCATTGTGTGGATTTCGGTTGAGCTTTCTTGCTGCAGTGACATACTTATAACTGATGCAGTCAATGAGTGTCATAGGGGGAGCAGCTCTGTGCATTTTCTTCAGGGTCTTTTCTTTTTTAATTCTGTCAAGTGTGCCAGTGCATGATGGATGCCAACCCCCACCCCCACCATTTATTCTTACTTTAAAAAGCCTTCATTGTTGAGCATATATTTTTCTTCACTAGGTCATATAAAAGCATTTCTTCATGTATTTTATTATTGAAACAGTATCTAGCAGCTCAATTATGGGGTCATGTTAGAAGCATCTCGACTTTCATTCACTCAGCAACAGTTCCTTCAGCAATCATCTCATAGTTTGCAATTTTTACTAGCACTTTGTACTTTGTGTCTTCTAAAAGGATTGATTTCTAACTAAAGAGAGCATTTTAATGTTTTGCCATTGCTTTATGCAAAGTATTCCTCTGCTGCAGTTTCTCTAATGGCTATTTGCTATAAGAAATCTCAAAAGTGGATTCTAAATATGTATAAAAATTCAGTAAATTGTTTTAAAATCCTGGACTGAGAATCATACAACTTTACACTTCAATCAAAACTAGAGGCTTTGTTTTTATATTCTGGATTCTTCATTGCAAATAGCTTGCTGATCATGAGAATTTTGCTCTATCATCTTCTAATACTGCAGAGCAATACTCTACACTTAAGTCAGTGTTCATCGTTAACAATAATGGATATGAAAAATTATATTTCAAATAGAATTTTTAAAATAACTTTAATTTGAAATAATTTGGGGTTTACAGAAAGACTGCTAATATAGAACAAAGAATCCCCGTATACCCTTCAGGCAGCTTCCCTAATGTTAACATTTATATAACCATACTATATTTATCAAAACTAAAAAATTAGCATAACTATTATAAACTACAGACTTTGTTTGAATTTTTCCATTTCTTCCGTTATTGTCCTTTTTCTGTTTCAGGATCCAGTCCAGGATACGATGTTTTAAATTAAAAATTTTTAATTTGACCAAAATAGTCAGTAGTCAATGCCACATAATAATTTTGTAAAGATTTGTTTAGTTGAACTTAAATTATATTATTTGGCATTCCTGTTCTGCAAAGTGTTACAAGATGCTAAAAGCAGGGTGTCTCAGGAACTCTTTTGTGTGGAATTATGCTATCTTCTACTGTACTTGAAATGAAGCAGTCTAGCTTGTGGACTGAATAAGATGACAATCTCCACATGTATTAAGCATTGAAGAGTTATTTCTTCCTTTTTCTTTCTTAAAGACAAGAATTAAAAAAAAATCTTGAAGATAAAAATTCTCAAATTTTCTTTTGTTTATTGTCTTTGCAATAAAGCAGACATCTTTTGTACCTCTGGGGTACATGCATCCTATTTAGAGAACACTGTACTAAATTATATTCAGGCCTCTCTGGTTATTCAGAGAATTTACACTAAACACCTACTAATAGTAATAAGGTCTAAACTAGGAACACTGGATAATTTCAGTGTCTTGTTTTCTACTGACTAATTTATGTACTCCTGAATGATTATCAGATTGAGTAATCTATTAACGTAGTTCATATACACCAGTACATTTCTCCAGGAAGCACTGACTAAACATCACTCAACAAATAGCTCAAACTTCATATGCCTTTGGCAGGGTGGTGTAGGAAAGACCTGGAAGTAGGGGTGGATAGACTTGCAATACCCTGTAAATCACACCAAAGGCTGCCTACCCTCCGTGACTGGACCAGCCTTATGTTTTAACTACTGAGACTGGCAACTCAATCCTTGATAGCATGTCATTCATTTATTGCAAGGACAAATGATGTCATGATATTGTCATATGCTGCCTGATCCCTCTTCAAGAAGGAGGGATCTGCCAGCTGCTGGGAATGTGCTGGAAGGCCTTTACTGTCAGCTCTCTTTGGGGATTGTCTCAGATGAAGGAAACCACCTCCTAAGGTTCCACCTACTTGCAGGGTAAGCCATAGTCCAGTGACTGATCAGTCCTCAGGGTATGAAGGCCTGGCCCCTCACCCCATCTTAGGACAACTTTGAGGGACCATCCTAGCTTCAGAGCTTCCTGGGGGTAGCCGAAGCTTTTGCTGGGAATCCCTCACAATTCAGCTTCTCCCTCTGCCCAGTCCTGCCTCATTTCCCTTCCCTTCTACAAGAGTTTGCCCTGATAAACACCCTCTGCATGAGTCTCAGCTCAGTGTGCCTTCATGAAAACCCACCTGCTGTGTCTGCAAGTGGCCAAAAGTCAAGCAGTACAGACAGTGTGCAAAGGAAAATAAGCCCACCAGCATCTGTGGATGCTTCCAGAGATGGTCTTGTGTGTGTTAATGTGTATATATAAAAATATGTGCAACTTGGTGGTACAAGGTATATACCACAGGTTCTAAAATTCTCATCTAACCTAGAGAAATGGTGCTATAAACAAATTTCTGGATGCTATAGTTCTTTTAATTGTCTTAATTTTTTTCTATTATTAAACTATAGGCTGTAGATTTCTTAGTTCTCACAAAACTTCTATCATTTTAAACTGACTTGTGTATTAAAAATAAAAAACTTAAGTAGGATTTTTTTTGTACTGTTGCCAGACCCTCTTCTGGAATAGGTTATGCATTTGATTCTTTGAGATTTTGTTTTAAAAAATGTAGCACTTGACTTTATGCCAAGTAAAAAATAAACATTATTCCAGTGCAAAAAAAAATATGTGCATACATAGCTATACATTTTGGTCCCTGTCTTATAAAATTTGTAGCACCTTATATTTTTTAAAATTTACAGCTGTAAAAATTTTTGTTTATTTTTACATATGATACATAACATTTTTAAATTGCTACCTAATATTCCATTGTATGGATATCCATAATAATAGCTACCATCTGAGTGCCAACTATTTGCTGAGCACTCTTCCACCCTCTTAATATTTATTCAGTGCCTGTTGATAGAGTGTGTATTATGGTCCAGTCACTGTTCTAGGTGCTAGGGATTCTAGCAAAGATTATCTCCTGCTTCACTTCAACTTGAAGAATTAGCTACTGTTATTATCCCTATTTTGTGGTTGAGAAAGCTAAGGTTTAAGTAACTTGTTCAAGGTCACATGCCTAGTAAGTAGAGGCACCAGAATCCTAACCAGGCAGCTGGTCTCCAGAGCTTCTGGTCTAACCACTCTTGCACTTTCTTATCTGTCCTTTCTGAATGGTCAGTCATGCTGTGTGCAGTTGGTGGCTCTTATAAACAATACTGCAGTGAACATCATTCTCATGTACCTTTGGGTGCTGTCTCCCTAGTTTTAAAAAGGACTGAGAAAGGGAAACAGGTGAGCTCATTATTGAACAGGATACCTGTTAGCTGTCCCAGGTCATTACCCAGGTCATTTTGAAAGGTGCCTTTCTTCAAAATCAGGGTTTTAGGGAATCAAAGGATACTACATTCCATTCTCAATATAAAAATTGTATGTTAAGCTTTTAAAACACTTTCATGCAGTCTCTGAGCACTGGATGCATATTTGCAGATAGGGTAATACCTGGATTATCATTGCCAGCGTCTCTGGTGGAAAGTGGAATGTTTTTATTGAAAAATCTCTTGTTTGTGTTTCAGACAGAAAGGAAAGCAGAGCTGCAATCTGGGTCTGGTTTTAATCAAAGCATAATCTTTATGAGACGATGTAAGGTTGAGAAATTTTTAATCTGATATTTTTTAAAGAAAAATACAAGCATGAAAATGATACAAATCAATCAGTCTTGAGAGTGTTGGAAAAGAAATCTCTTGCATTAAAGAGAAGCAGGAAATTCCAGAGAAGTTTCACAGAGGAGGTGGAAAACCAAAGTGCATATCACTATTTATTAGGTTATTACTTAGTATAGTGTAATAATTGGTTTTGTTGAACAACCAAAATTCAGTTTAGAGGAAATTGCAGAGCTTGGACTCCCTGAAGTGAGAATATAACAATTTACTGAACATATTACAAACTCACTATGTGTCCCATGATCCATTGGCTCTTGAAATAAATAATTTATCCTTTCAGAGAATCTTCCCATTCTGGTTATAGACCAATCTTAGATGATTTAATGTCTAAGTAATTTGGAATGTCTCTATAGATGTTCTTGAAATTTTCATATTTTCATGTAATAGTACATTCCACTGACTGGGGTGGGGGGAGTAATTTGGCATGACTTCAAGGTCAGTGGTTGAAATTTAAAGGCATTTTCATATAATGCTCTGGTATACTGGGAATAGTAAAATCTCAGTCTTCCAATAAGCTGCAAAACTGTTAGTGGATTTCTAGGTAACGTTGTTTAGTGTTAATGCTCAGTGGAATATATTTTTCATTAAATATGAAAGTGGTCCAAGTATGTTTTATACCATGTGTGTTAACTTTACTATTTCCTGGAGTGTCTGTAATTTCAAAATTAATCCAGTGTTCTTTTATATGTTTTTGCATGAATTTTTTTTTAATAGTCACAATGACTCAGCTATGGAAACTAAAAACTGGCAAGAAAAAGCCAATAAAAGCATAAGGAAAGTTAAAAGTTTCAGAGAAATGAGATTTACCAAATGATATACAGTATAGTTCCCTCTCTCCACCAAAGCTTTCAATCTTAATTTTATTCTAAAATGGTTCATTTAGTGTTGATTTGAGCCAGTTTCATAACATGAATCAAATAATGAAGGTTAAAAGAGTAAATCAAACACCATTTTAAAATTCATCCTTGGATTATAGAAGAGTCTCTTTTCTTATTCCTATTGTCTTGTCTCTTTCCAAAGCAACTAATTTAAATTTTTATGTGACTAAACAGTCACATGTCAGAATACTGTAGGACTTAAAACTTCAACTGTTTTGGCTTATGCATTTCACTTTCCTAAATCCACCGCAAAAAGAAAAAGAACACTGGATAAATTAAATATCTAGTATTTTCCTATCATTACTCTCCATTTATTTTCCTTTGCTTTAAATTATACATGTTTACTAGAATGAATACTATTGCCTATTCTCCTGTTGTTTAAATCCCTTTGTCTACAGAAAGTGGTAAGAGCTCATCCATTATTTAAGTTACTGTTTCTATAACTGAATTAATACATACATCTACATGAGCAAGTGAGTTGGTAGAGTGAAGGTTCACACAGATTTTCTGCTTAAATACCCACTTCATAATCTCTGGACAGATGCTTAATAATGAAAACACATTGCCAGAAATGCCTGGTTTTAATGTTTGGTGATGGTGTAAATAATACTGTAAGAAGAAAAACTTAAATCTCTTAGCAAAATGATGTTCTCTTAGTTTAAAAGATTCCTCTCTTACTCTCTTAATCCTCTAGGGTCCACTGTAGAAAGTCAGAGCTATTAAATCTCACTTTGCTGAGTATAAGTCAGGCTGATGTATGTCGAATGCTCTGGATTCTTCAGTATAAAATTTTGGGGTTTGAGCTTTCCTTCATTATCAGTCCAGCTTCACTCTGCCACTTTTGGGTGTCCCCAGCTCCAGTTCCCTGGCTCTGACCACAAGATTTTCACCAGCTCCAGTGTCTGCTTCTGTGAATGCAGGAGGTAAAGTGCAAGAGAATTTCAGGGCAGCTCTGTACAGAAATTAAGTGTAAAAACTTGAAGTTTGTGGGAAAATAATATCTGTCACTTGCCCCATAGGTGTCCACTGTTGAACCTGCACATGTGTTTGTTTAATATATAACTTGTCACATTTTTAAAATTTTGTTATGATTAATCTAAATTACATGAAGAACATAATGTGTACTAGGCTCTCCCCTTCACCAAGTTCCCCCCACAAACCCCATTACAGTCCCTGTCCATCAGAGTAGTAAGATGTTGTAGAATCATACTTGTATTCTCTGTGTTGCACAGTCCTCCCCTTTCTCCCACCCCCCACATTATACATGTTAATCATAATATGCCCTTTGTTCTTCCCTGCCCTTATCCCTCCCTAACCTCCCATTCGCCCCAGTCCCATTCCCTTTGGTAACTGTTAGTCCATTCTTGGGTTCTGTGATTCTGCTGCTGTTTTGTTCCTTCAGTTTTTCTTTGCTCTTATACTCCACATATGAGTGAAATCATTTGGTATTTGTCTTTCTATGCTTGGCTTATTTCACTGAGCATAATACCCTCTAGCTCCATCCATGTTCTTGTAAATGGTAGGATTTGATTTCTTCTTATGGCTGAATAATATTCCATTGTGTATATGTACCACATCTTCTTTATCTGTTCATCTACTGATGGACACTTAGGTTGCTTCCATTTTTGGCTATTGTAAATAGTGCTGCAATAAACATAGGGGTGCATCTGTCTTTTTCAAACTGGGCTGCTGCATTCTTAGGATAAATTCCTAGAAGTGGAATTCCTGGGCCAAATGATAAGTCTGTTTTGAGCACTTTGAGGAACCTCCATACTGCTTTCCACAATGGTTGAACTAATTTACATTCCCACCAGCAGAGTAGGAGGGTTCCCCTTTCTCCACAGCCTCGCCAACATTTGTTGTTGTTTGTCTTTTGGATGCTGGCCATCCTTACTGGTGTAAGATGATATCTCATTGTGGTTTTAATTTGCATTTCTCTGATAACTAGCGATGTGGAGCATCTTTTCATGTGTCTGTTGGCCATCTGAATTTCTTCTTTGGAGAAGTGTCTATTCAGCTCCTCTGCCCATTTTTTAATTGGATTATTTGCTTTTTGTTTGTTGAGGTGCGTAAGCTCTTTATTTATTTTGGATGTCAAGCCTTTATCGGATCTGTCATTTACGAATATATTCTCCCATACTGCAGGGTACCTTTTTGTTATATTGATGGTGTCCTTTGCTGTACAGAATCTTTACAGCTTGATGTAGTTCCACTTGTTCATTTTTGCTTTTGTTTTCCTTGCCCGGGGAGATATGTTCATGAAGAAGTCACTCATGTTTATGTCCAAGAGATTTTTGCCTATGTTTTTTTCTAAGAGTTTTATGATTCCTTGACTTACATTCAAGTCTTTGATCCATTTCTAATTTATTTTTGTGTATGGGGTTAGACAGTGATCCAGTTTCATTCTCCTACATGTAGCTGTCCAGTTTTGCCAGCACCATCTGTTGAAGAGACTGTCATTTCCCCATTGTATGTCCATGGCTCCTTTATCAAATATTAATTGATCATATATGGTTTATGTCTGGAGGGTTAATGTCTGGAGTCTCTAATCTGTCCCACTGGTCTGTGGCTCTGTTCTTGTGCCAGTACCAAATTGTCTTGATTACTATGGCTTTGTAGTAGAGCTTGAAGTTGGGGAGTGAGATTCCCCCTACTTTATTCTTCTTTCTCAGGATTGCTTTGGCTATTCGGGGTCTTTGGTGTTTCCATATGAATTTTTGAACTATTTGTTCCAGTTCATTGAAGAATGTTGCTGGTAATTTGATAGGGATTGCATCAATCTGTATATTGCTTTGGGCAGGATGGCCATTTTGACGATATTAATTCTTCCTAGCCACGAGCATGGGATGAGTTTCCATTTGTTAGTGTCCTCTTTAATTTCTCTTAAGAGTATCTTATAGTTTTCAGGGTATAGGTCTTTCACTTCTTTGGTTAGGTTTATTCCTAGGTATTTTATTCTTTTTGATGCAATTGTGAACGGAATTGTTTTCCTGATTTCTCTTTCTATTGGTTCATTGTTAGTGTATAGGAAAACCACAGCTTTCTGTGTGTTAATTGTGTATCCTGCAACTTTGCTGTATTCCGATATCAGTTCTAGTAGTTTTGGAGTGGAGTCTTTAGGGTTTTTAATGTACAGTATCATGTCATCTGCAAATAATGACAGCTTAACTTCTTCTTTACCAATCTGGATTCCTTGTATTTCTTTGTTTAGTCTGATTGCTGTGGCTAGGACCTCCAGTATTATATTAAATAACAGTGGGGAGAGTGGGCATCCCTGTCTTGTTCCCGATCTCAGAGGAAAAGCTTTCAGGTTCTCACTGTTCAGTATGATGTTAGCTGTGGGTTTATCATAGATGGCCTTTATTATGTTGAGGTACTTGCCCTCTATGCCCATTTTGCTGAGAGTTTTTATCATGAATGGATGTTGAATTTTGTCAAATGCTTTTTCAGCATCTATGGAGATGATCATGTGGTTTTTGTCTTTCTTTTTGTTGATGTGGTGGATGATGTTGATGGATTTTCGAATGTTGTACCATCCTTGCATCCCTGGGATGAATCCCACTTGGTCATGGTGTATGATCCTTTTGATATATTTTTGGATTTGGTTTGCTAATATTTTATTGAGCATTTTTGCATTTATGTTTATCAGGGATATTGGTCTGCAATTTTCTTTTTTTGGTGGGGTCTTTGCCTGGTTTTGGTATTAGGGTGATGTTGGCTTCATAGAATGAGTTTGGGAGTATTCCCTCCTCTTCTATTTTTTGGAAAACTTTAAGGAGAATGGGTATTATGTCTTCTCTGTATGTCTGATAAAATTCTGAGGTAAATCCATCTGGCCTGGGGGTTTTGTTCTTGGGTAGTTTTTTGATTACTGCTTCAATTTCTTTGCTCGTAATTGGTTTGATTTTTGTGTTTCTTCCTTGGTCAGTCTTGGAAGGTTGTATATTTCTAGGAAGTTGTCCATTACTTCTAGGTTTTCCAGCTTGTTAGCATATAGGTTTTCATAGTAGTCTTTAATAATTCTTTGTATTTCTGTGGAGTCTGTCGTGATTTTTCCTTTCTCATTTCTGATTCTGTTGAAGTGTGTTGACTCTCTTTTTCTCATAATAAGTCTGGCTAGAGGCTTATCTATTTTGTTTATTTTCTCAAAGAACCAGCTCTTAGTTTCACTGATTTTTTCTATTGTTCTATTCTTCTCAATTTTGTTTATTTCTTCTCTGATCTTTATTATGACCCTCCTTCTGCTGACTTTAGGCCTCATTTGTTCTTCTTTTACCAGTTTCGATAATTGTGTTGTTAGACTATTCATTTGGGATTGTTCTTCCTTCTTTAAGTATGCCTGGATTGCTATATACTTTCCTCTTAAGACTGCTTTGGCTGCGTCCCACGAAGTTGGGGCTTTATGTTGTTGTTGTCATTTGTTTCCATATATTCCTTGATCTCTATTTTAATTTGTTCATTGATCCACTGATTATTTAGGAGCATGTTGTTAAGCCTCCATGTGTTTGTGAGCCTATTTTGTTTTCTTTGTACAATTTATTTCTAGTTTTATACCTTTGTGGTCTGAAAAGTTGGTTGGTAGGATTTCAATCTTTTGGAATTTACTGAGGCTTTTTTTGTGGCCTAGTATGCGGTCTATTCTGGAGAATGTTCCATGTGCACTTGAGAAGAATGTGTATCCTGTTGCTTTGGGATGTAGAGTTCTATAGATGTCTATTAGGTTCATCTGTTCTAGTGTGTTGTTCAATGCCTCTGTGTCCTTACTTATTTTCTGTCCAGTGGATCTATTCTTTGGAGTGAGTGGCATATTGAAGTCTCCTAAAATGAATGTATTGTATTCTATTTCCTCCTTTAGTTCTGTTAGTATTGGTTGCCCATAAGCTGGTGCTCCTGTGTTGGGTACATATATATTTATAATGGTTATATCCTCTTGTGGGACTGAGCCCTTTATCATTATGTAGTGTCCTTCTTTATCTCTTATTACGTTCTTTGTTTTGAAATCTATTTTGTCTGATAGTAGTACTGCAATACCTCCTTTTTTCTCCTTGTTATTTGCCTGAAATATCTTTTTCCATCCCTTGACTTTTAGTCTGTGCATGTCTTTGGGTTTGAGGTGAATCTCTTGTAAGCAGCATATAGATGGGTCTTGCCTTTTTATCCATTCTATTACTCTGTGTCTTTTGATTGGTGCATTCAGTCCATTTACATTTAGGGTGATTTTTGAAAGATATGTACTTATTGCCATTGCAGGCTTTAGATTCATGGTTACCAAAGGTTCAAGGATAGCTTCTTTAGTATCTTACTATCTAACTTAACTTGCTTACTGAGCTGTTATAATCACTGTCTGGTGATTCTTTATTTCTCTCCCTCCTTATTCCTCCTCCTCGATTCTTTATATTTTGGTTGTTTTATTCTGTGCTCTTTTGTGTTTCCTTTACCTGATTTTGTGGGTAATTGATTTTATTTTTTTCCTTTAGTTAGTATTTGGTTGGTCTCCTTTCTTTGCTGTTTTGTCTGGTAACATCTATTTAGTCTTAGGAGTGCTCCCATCTAGAACAGTCCCTCTAAAATACCCTGTAGAGGTGGTTTGTGGGAGGCAAATTCCCTCAACTTTTGCTTGTCTGGGTATTGTTTAATCCCTCCTTCATATT
This sequence comes from Manis pentadactyla, assembly GCF_030020395.1. Classification (NCBI taxonomy): domain Eukaryota; kingdom Metazoa; phylum Chordata; class Mammalia; order Pholidota; family Manidae; genus Manis; species Manis pentadactyla. Next base: position 116,882,180 of record NC_080021.1, on the reverse strand, counting down.
TAAATGGTAATCATGCTTGATCTAGTATTCTTGGTTCAAGGCCCTTCTGTTTCATTGCATTAAATATATCATGCCATTCTCTTCTGGCCTGTAAGGTTTCTGTTGAGAAGTCTGATGATAGCCTGATGGGTTTTTCTTTGTAGGTGACCTTTTTCCTCTCTCTAGCTGCCTTTAAAACTCTGTCCTTGTCCTTGATCTTTGCCATTTTAATTATTATGTGTCTTGGTGTTGTCCTCCTTGGGTCCCTTCTGTTGGGAGTTCTGTGTACTTCCATGGTCAGATCGATTATTTCCTCCCCCAGTTTGGGCAAGTTTTCAGCAATTATTTCTTCAAAGACACTTTCCATCCCTTTTCCTCTCTCTTCTTCTTCTGGTACCCCTATAATGCTGATATTGTTCCTTTTGGATTGGTCACACAGTTCTCTTAATATTGTTTCATTCCTGGAGATCCTTTTATCTCTCTCTTTGTCAGCTTCTATGTGTTCCTGTTCTCTGGTTTCTATTCCATTGATGGCCTCTTGCATCTTATCCATTCTGCTTATAAATCCTTCCAGAGATTGTTTCATTTCTGTAATCTCCCTCTGGATATCATCCCTTAGCTCTTGTATATTTCTCTGTAGCTCCGTCAGCGTGGTTATGACCTTTTTTTAAGTTCTTTTTCTGGAAGACTGGTTAGGGCTATCTCCTTCTCAGGGGTTGACTCTATGATCTTGGTCTGTATCAGATTTTTTTGCCTTTTCATGGCGATAAAGATAGTTTGCGGAACTGGCATTTGTGACGCCTGGGAGAATGTCCCTCTTGCTGGTTTGTGGCTTTCCTCTCCTGGGAGAACAGCGAGCTCTAGTGGCTTGTGCTGGGCAGCTGTGTACAGACAGGGCTTTTGATTCTTGCCCAGCAACTATGGAGTTAAGCTCTGCGGTTGCTGTGGAGTTAAGCTCCATGGTTGCTATGGGCATGGCCTACCTCAGGCTGCTGCTCTGATATGGCGGAGCCGCATTGGAGGGGAAACAGCCGGGAGGCTGTTTATCTCCGTGAGGGGCCTCTGAGCTGCGCTGCCACCCAGGGGGTTATGGTACCCGGAATTCCCAGGATTCACAGCTGCTGGGCTAAGTGTCCTGGGATGCTTCCATCCAGCTGTGGGGTCTCTGTCCCTTTAAGACTTTCAAAAAGGACTCACTTTTCTTTGTCCCGGGTGCGCCGGCTGCAGGGACCTGCTCACAGGTCTTACTGTCCTGTTTCCCTAGTTTCCTGCACCCCATGCATGCACTGTGTCTGCGCTCCTGGTGCGGATGGCTATGGCTGGCTATTTAGCAGTCCTGGGCTCCCTCTACCTCCCTGCTCTGACTCCTCTCCTCCCACCTGGAGCTGGGGTGAGGGGCTCTTAGGTCCCACCGGACCGCAGCTTGTATCTTACCCCCTTCACAAGGCACTGGGTTCTCGCAGGTGTGGATGTGTTCTGGCTGTTGTCCTGTGTCTTCTGGTCTCTCTTTTAGAAAGAGTTGTATTTGTTGTATTTTAAAAAATATACATGGTATTAGGAGATTTCTGCTGTGCTACTCAAGCCACCATCTTGGCTCCACCCTAAATTGTCACATTTTAAAGGAAGATTTATTTCATTTTAAAAGATTGCCTAGTACATTGCAGCTTATGGAAGATACCCTTCTGTGAATGATAAAATGAACTTACACATACCCAGTCTGCTTACAACAATTTATTTTAAAAATAAACACTTGGGAGCATAGGAACAAAGCAAAAACTGAAGGCAAAAACAGCAGCAGACTCACAGAACCCAAAAATTGACTCACAGTTGCTAAAGGGAGAGGGACTGGGGAGGAGGATGGGAAGGGAGGGAGAAGGGGACTAAGAGGCATTACGATTAGCACACATAATGTAGGGGGCACGGGGAAGGCAGTATAGCACAGAGAACACAAGTAGTGACTCTTGAGCATCTTACTACACTGATGGACAGTGACTGTAAGGGGGTATGTGGTGGGGACTTGATAATGGGGGGAATCTAGTAACCACAATGTTGGTCATGTACTTGTACATTAATGATACCAAAATAAAATGAAATAAAAAATAAAAATAAACAATGGTGAGGGTAGTATGGGAAAGAGACAGAGAGAAAAAAAGAACTGATCATAGCAATTGTATGGCTCAGAAAAATTTATTTAAGGAATTGGATCACATAACTGTGGATGCTGGCAAGTCCAAAATGTATAAAGCAGGCCAGTAGGCTGGAAACTCAAGCCAAAATTGAACTTGCAGTGTGAGTCCATAATCCATAAGGCAGGCTGGCAGGGTGGAAACTCAGGCAGGATTTCTGTGTGAGAGTTTTGAGGTTGAATTCCTTCTTCTCCCAGAAACCTATTTTTGCTTCAACTGATTGGATAAGGTCCACCTACATTATCAAGGGTAATCTCTCTGTAAAGTCAAATGACTGTAGGTGTTAATCGTATTTACAAAATACATTTGCAGCAACATCTAGATTAATTTTTGTCGAAACAACTTAGCACCATAGCCTAGTCATGTTGACACATAACATTAACCCTCAGAGTATTGTTACTTTCCCCAATTATAAATGAGAAAACAGACTCAGAGAAGGCAATAACTTGTTAAGGTCAAACCATAAGAATGAAGTGATATTAAACTTTAGCCTGTATAACCTCAATGTCAGTGATCTTGATCACTAACTCTGGCTGCTTTCTTAGACTAACTGCTAAATTTGACAGAGAAGGCCTAAAGGAAAGGTACCTAAATCTGTAAGTTTTGATTCAAGACAAAGGTTTTAAAAATAGAGCAGTCAAAATGGAGTAACAAGAACCAGATTTACCCTGGTTACATTTACCCTGAAATAACTGAAAATAGGCAATGCATATGAAAACAAGAGTTTGAAAGACACTGGACATGTAACAGTAAAAGGAGAGAGATCCTTAGGAGATGAGAAACAAACTGCTTGAACCCTACAATTATCCAAGGCTTGCAGGACAGTTTCCAAGTAGTGGGGAAGTGAGGGGTCATCCAGGCAGACCCCAGTGGGCTCCCTGAGTTGAGGAGACAGAGATGAAAGTTTGGGGAGGCCAAGGCAGCTAGAGTGAGCAGGAGAGGAGGGAGTTATATGGAGAAAGAACTCCATAAAATGTAGAGACTCTCCCTTGAGGCTTTAGCTGACAACCTATCAGCACATGTGCATGAAGGAATCCCAAGACCAGGGGAAGAACCATCCAAAAGGGTAAAAGTAAACAGTTTCCAGAGATCACACAAGGCCAGAACGAAAAAAAAAAAAACAGCATAATACATGCATCCAGGTGGAGCACCCAGAAATGTTTGCCTCAGTGGTGTGGCAAAATTAGATCTAGACTACATTATCTCTGGTTCTGCCTAACAAACTTTAAAAACAAACCAAAAATGATTGAACTATTTCCAAGTAATTTAACTGCGCTCCAGAATAGAGTTCAAGAGTAGTTACAGTAATACAAAACTATGTGTGTAGCATAACAAGGTAAAATTCACCTAAATAGCACCTAAAATTCACAATGTCTGGCATCCAATTAAGATTACTAGACATGCAAAGAAACAGGAAGTTTGACCCATAAACAGAGGAAGAAATAAACCAATTAAAACTGATCTACAATAACAAAGATGATAGAATTGGTAGACAAAGCCATTTAAATAGCTATTACATGTGTATTCAATATGACCAATAAATTGAAGGAAAGATCCTGCATAATTAGTAACAACATGGAAAACATAAGCTCCAAGTTGAAATTCTATGAAAACTACAAGGTCTGAGAAGAAAAATACATAGGTTAGACATTGCAGAGGAAAATATTAGTGAACTTGAAGGCATGGTAATAGAAACTAAACAAAACTAAACTCAGGAAACAGACTCAGAATAATAAATAGAAACTGTAAGCTGTGAGAACTTTGAGTGGCCTGATACATATGCAAGTGGAGTTCCTAGTCTTAGGAACTTCAAACTAGGAATTGAAGGGAATTCCCTCAACTTGATAAAGTTTATCAATTAAAAATGTATAGTTAACCTTATACTTATAATGAAGAACTGAATACTTTCCCCTGAAGATTAGAAACAAGACAAATCCACTCATTACTTCTATTCAATATTATATTGCAGGTTCTAACCAGATTCATAAAGCAAGAGAAAGAAATAAAAGATATCCAGGTTGGAAAAGAAGTACAACTCTATATATGACATTGTCATCTATGTAGAAAATCTTAATAAAATTAAGGCTATGAGAACCAATAAGTGGCTTTAGGAAGATGGCAAGATATACGATCAATATACAAAAAAACAGTTATTTATATGTGTGAAATACCAATGAACAATTAGCTATTGAAATATTTAAAAGTTCCATTGATGATTGCATAAAAATTGCAAAAAACTTAGGGATAAATCTGGCAAAACATGGCATATGACTTGTACACTTAAAACTATAAAACATTGCTGAGAGAAATGAAAGCCCTAAATAAATGCAGTGTTTTGTCAGTGGCATGGGTCAGATAACTCAGTAGCTAATATGTCAAATTTCCCCAAAACTAATCTATAGAAAATAATGCATTCCTGATCAAAATCCATTCTGCAGAATTTTTTTGGTGAAAATTGACAAGCCAACTCTAAAATTCATATGGAAATGTAATGGACCTAGGAAAACCAAAGCAACTTTGAAAACAGGAACAAAGATTTTATATTACCTTACTTTGATATTTATTAGCAAACTTCAGTAACTAAGATACTGTGATACTGGCATCAAGACAGATAAATAGATCAGTGGAACAGAACAGAGTAATTAAGATAATATGATATTGGTATCCAGGTAGAAAATATGATTAATAAAAAAAAAATGCAGAGCCCAGAAATAGACTCACACCTATATAGTCTATTGATTTTTTTATACAGGTATAGAAAAAAAATTCAGGGAAGAAAGTAATGGAAATGGAATAATTGAATGTTCTTATGCAATAAAATTAAATCCAGTCTAATTCTTACACTATATTTAAAAATTAAGTCAAAATATATCAGAAATTGAAATGTAAAACTGAAATTGTAAAATTTATAGAAGAAAATCATTGTGGCCTCTGTTGGCAAACATTTCTTATATTCAACACCAAAAGAAAAATATGCACACATATAAAATTAATAAATTGGACTGCATCAAAATTAAGAACAGCTCTTCAAAGGTTAAGAAAATGAAAATAGAAGTCACACAGTAGGAGGAAAAGTTTACAAATGCCATATCTGACAATGAACTAATAGACACAATATATTAATAACTCCCAAAACCCAGTAATGAAAAGCAAAAAGCTGTTTTTTAAATGAATAATAGATTTGAACACAGAATTTACCAAAAAAGATGTATAGGTAGCAAATAAACACATGAAAAGATACTCAATATCATTATGTATTAGAGACAATGAGATGCTACCATACATCTATTGGGATGTCTAAAGTTACAAAGACTAACCATATTAAGTGCTGGCCAGGAGCAAAAGAATTAGAACTCCAACACATTTCTGGTAGGGATATAAAATGGTGCAATTACCTGAAAAATGGTTTGACACTTTCTTAAATAGTTAAACATACAGTTAGAATGTTATCCAGCCATTCCACTTCTAGATATTTACTAAGGCAAAATCAATGCTTATATCCACACAGAGAATTGTATATGAATATTTATAGTATCCTTGTTTGTCATAGCAAAAAAGAAAAGAAAAAAGGAAATAACAAAACAAAATAATATTGAATACAACACAAATGTTCATCATCAACTGAATGAGTAAACAAGTTGTGGCATATCCATACAATGGAATACTACTTAGCAATAAAAAGGAAGAAGATACTGATTCACACAACATGGATAAAGCTCAAAATAATTACACTGGTGAAAGAAGCCCCACAAAAATATCACACACTATATGCTTACATTTATTTAGAACTCTAGAAAACACAAAAAACACAAACTTATGTAGAGTGACAGAACATTGGTTCACTGGAGAAGAGAGGAAGTGGTGAAATTGATTACAGAAAGACAGGAGGAAAGTTTTGGGGGTAATGGACCTGTTGATCATTTTGATTGTGGCAATGGTTTTGTAAGTGTACACGTATTTCAACATTTATCAAATTGTACACATTACATATATATATATATATATATATATTACACTGTTTATTCATTATGCTTCAGTGAGGCAGTTAAAAAATAGAGCAGGTCTTGCTAAGCAAAAGCAATGCAGTAGGGGCCCTGAGACAGGAGGAGGCAAGACCTGAAGCAGCAAGACCCTCAGGAAGATGCTGAGAAATCCAAATGTCCTTATATCTAAAACCAGACCTACTGACACCAATTTTATAAAAATAACTTTAATACAGACTTATGAATTCAGGTCTGTTAAGGGTTAGGAAAATAATTTATGGGAAAAATAATAAAGAACAATGAATAATAAGCAAGGTCTCTGCTCATACATTCTGAGCTTTTGTGCTACTTTTGGTTAATGCTGCCACGTCAGCCTTCAGCTGGGTGCCTTTGTGCACTGCACAGTCTGTGCAACCATCCACATCAGTCCTGATCCTACTGACCATGTGGGATGGTGGAAATAGCACTGACCTCTAGAATCTTGGCTCTGCCATTAGCCACATGGTCTTTGGTGAGTCACCTAAGAGTCTTTGTACCTTGGTTTCTTCATCTTGGATTCCTGCCCTGTGGAGCTGCCTTGTGGTGGAGATAAGGACTATGATAAGATCTTAAAAATGGACATGGGCCCCATCAACATGTTTTCACCAGGAACTGAGAAAATAAAAGATTGGTTCTGGAGTTCAGGTGATTACATATATTTTCCCTGGAGGAAAGCTAATGATAAGAATGTCCCGGGAATTTTTATTAATCTTTATTAAGATGCATTTTATGTTACTGAACAGAGCTGTCCTGAATCAAATTGTGCAGACAAAAGTATCTCATCTCTCCTGAGGTCCCACTACTTCTGTCCCCATTGCCATTGCCATCCACTGAGGTCGTTTTCCTTACAGCTCCCACACGCAGTCCCACTACCAGCTCCTCAGCCACTGGGGTTCCCTCCCAGTAATGTCTGCTTCCCTGAATTCTCAAGTTAGCCGATCCATTCCTTCCATCCTTCTATCTGTTCAGTGTGTAGATCATACAGGAGGAATGAGGATTACTAAATGGATTCACACTCAGGCTGGTACATCCAACTAGGGCTAACTGCCTTAACCTCTGAAGAGACATGTTTATTTTCCAAAGAGATGCTTACTTACTCCAAACAATGACTCTCTAAAGGTAGAATTTGATACCAAATCCTGGCTAGTTCTTTGGGCATGGGATTGAAAGATGTGTCTCAAAACAAATCTCCAAATTTGATGTCTCCAAATCTTTCCAAGGTAAGCCATAAACACTGACTTCTCACATACACACTGCAAACTTTGCACAGGAAAGAATGGGATCAGGTATGGATTTTTTTAAAACATAAGAAACCAATACATTGATCTAAAGCTGCTGCCACCTTGGTAAGTTGTTTCAGATGCTACTAATGCTCAAAGTTCAACTTAATAGTTCCAGTGATTTAGCTCAATATCCTTGTTAATGACCTAGAGGATGGAGTGTATGGCAGTGTGGAAAAATTTGCTGATGACACCAAAGTGTTTAAGTTGGTAAGAGCTGAGGAGGATTGGGAAGAACTTAAGATAGATCGAATAAACTTGGATGGCTGAACAAATACAGAGACTGATAATGTTTTACAGGGAAGGGCAAAAGGTAATAGATATTGAAAGAAATCATTTGAACACTACATAATTTAAGCAATATATATTGATGGGCTTAGAATTTATGTTAGTCTCAAAGGAAAACGACCTATGATAAGAATCAAATTAATGAAACTATTTCAGTAAAATTATCAGGTCTACAATGGTGCTCCAAAATAGTCTAGTTCATGCAGTGGGCAGGGCTGGGTGCCTATCTATCAAGCTTTCTTCTGCTGACTTAGTTGTGGTGTTTTCCCTCAGTTACTGCCATCTCTGCTCTGCATTAGGGAAGATGACATTTCCCTAGCCCCAGAAAAGGAATCAAGAATGATCTAAACCAGCAGTCCTCAAAATGTAATCTCCAGACAAGCAGCAGTAGAAAGACCTAGAAGCTTATTAGAAATGCAAATATTAGGCCCCATTCCCATTGTACTAAATCTGACACTCTGATGGTGGATCACAGCAATCTGTATTTTAACAAACCTCCAGAGATTCTGATTCATGTTGAAGTTTGAGAACCACTGGTCTAAACCAACTAAGAGAATCCCATTCCTCTGATCTTTGTCAATGATTACATAAGGATAAGAATTTATTCCCTTTAGGTCAGTGAGATACAAGTGAAGTCTGCTGGGGAATTCAAAGAAAGTACTTTGTCTCTGATAAAAAGAAAAAAGATACTGCAGCATTTGGCCATAGTTGTGTGAGGATGTGATGTCTGGAGCTGCAGCAGCCATCTTGTGGCTATAAGGGGGCACATTTGTGAACTTCAGAGCAAAACAATCATGTCTTTGTGCCACTGAATTAACCAGCCATGGCATTATTCCACCTCTAGGGTGTCTGGCTATGTGGAAGTAAACCCCACTTTTGGGAAGGTATGCCATCCTTTGCATCTGAAAGCATCCCCAAAAGTGCATCTCTTCCTTCTCCATTGCAATATAGAGGAAGCAAACCTCAAAAGACAACTGTTCAGAAATAGTGAAACAAACTGGAACACAGTTCTCCTTGTCTCTCAACCACCTCAACATCTATAATCTCTAATATTAAAGAAAGTGTATTTTTGAGCCTCACTGCTCTTATATTCTCTGTTAATAAAACAAACATTCACTTTTTCACATTTGTAAAGGATCTTTACTAAAGATATTTTAGTAATAGAACTATTTATTATCCTATATATACTGTGTCAGTACACAATCCATCTAGCTCAGGGCCCTGAGAGACTAAAAGACACATTGGGAAAAAGTTGAGAGGTATGGTAGTTCTTGAACTTAACCTTAGAAATTTAAAGTTGCACAAAATGCACTTTCATTTGCCCAAAATACCCATTATGAGTTGTCCATTTATGAATCTGCTCACCCTTAATATTTCTATTTATATTAGGGATTAAGAGATCACAAGATAGTGGCAAACAACATCTGTGGGATCACTTTCATGAGAAACAAAATGCCAATACACCTTAATGGTAGAAATCTGCATAGAGAGCATGCAAAAGGCATTTCTTGCTGAGTGTGTCTTGATGTGCTGGCAATGCACATTGCTTGAGCCTGTGAATAAAGTCACCAGAAAGAGGGCAGAGTGAGAAGAGCAGTGAGATAAATGCATCATTTTCTCAGCTTAACTTTAGACAAACATTTTACAACAAAGCTCCCCAAGTGACTAACTGCAAATGCAGATGGCTCTGTCATTGTACCCTGGAGGGCGGGGGACTTGGGATTTGCAGGACTGACAGCAGGACCTATTCCAAAACCAACTGTCCTCCGCTGAGAATTCCCGGTCAGCCGTCAAAGAGGGCTGGCTCCATTGAATCTAGCCCTCAGAGAGAGTGAAAGGGAGAGAAGACCCCTCAGAGACAAAAAGCAGAACTTGCAGGATTGTAGGGCTTAAGACCGGTACCTTCTTTGCACACAGAGGCATTAAGGAAGCCAGCAGCATCTGGATCCCAGATGTTCCAAGAGGGTCTCCCTCTGAGAGGAGGCTGTCCTAGTCTGTCCTGGAGCTCAGAGCAGAGAGAAGGTACCCAAGCACCCAGGCAGGAGGGTGGAAGGGTTCTCTCTGGCCATAGGCAAGAGGTCAAGTTTCTTTATCCAGGCTGGAGCCTTGAGGTCAAGGTTGCTGCTGTTCCATTTCCTCCCCTTGGAAGAGGAGCTTATTCCTGTCCCACGGTGGAGTGACAATGACATAATGTAGGTGATGGGAGAGGCATTTGATCATGTGGCTTATAAAATTCCTGTGGCAGAGACATGGCTATGTACTCATCACAACCTATTTCCCAGACTCCTTGCAGCTAGGCAGGGCCATGTGACTGAGTTCTGGCCAATGGAATGTAGGCAGATGTGACCTGCATCATGTCCAGGGCTCACCTGTAAAAAACACCTCAGCCATGCTCCACAACCTCTTTCCCCTGTTTGGGCATACATGTAGAATCCAGCAGACAATTTCAAAGCCCTAGGAAATGATGACCCATGAGATGGAAGGAGATCAGATCCCTGAGAAACTACACAGAAGGCCACCTGCCTAGTAGGATCAGCCATATCAGATTTTGCTAATGAAAAATATAACTCTTATTGTGCTAAACCACTCTGGAGTTTGTGTAGTATCAAACATTACTTACTCTAATATAGGCTCTGAATATATGCTAGACGAAGAAACTGAGAGGGTAACTGAAGCGGGGTGGGGGCGGGTGTCAGAGGTGGCAAGTGCATTTAGAGAGGTGACACACAGTGCTCAGCACATGCAGCTTCTGCTCACTGAGTGATCCTCCCTTATCAATGCTTGTATGCTTGGAATGAAATCTCTGGGAGGCTGACTGGTCACCCCCACCTCCAGCTGGCTGTCAGTGTCTATACAGATAGCCAATGGGGCATACTAAACAGACCTTAGTGATCCCAGGGTCTGAAAGAAATCAGCCCAGGCCAGTCGCCACCATGTAAGTTTTCTTTTATAGACGACAACAGTGGTAAATACAACCCACACCATCTTGAGAAGCCTGTGTGGTCACTGCCATTGAATTCATCCATGTTGATTGTTGGCAAATGTAGAGAGGATTGGTGAATGTGTAACAGGTCAATATTAATTTTCATTGGCTTAGTAACTAACCTGTAAGGTTTTTTTATAGAAATCTGTTCAATGTGAAGGGAGTGATACTGAATTCTTATTCCAGAGATTGGATTGCAATCTCAGAAATAGATATTTGCATGGAAAAATATCCTGCCAGATGTTTTTTATGCATGAATAATCCAACCTGAACAAATTCATTTCTGATGTTCAGATATTACCTTGCTTTTGTTTTTTATTGTGGCAAAATATACATAACATAAATTCACCATTTTAATTATTTTTAAGTGTACGAGTCAGGGGCATTTATGACATTCACAGTGCTGTGCAACCATTATCACTATTTTCAAAATATCCATTTCTTAAAATCTGTTTTCATCATCCCAAATGGAAATTATCTAACCATTAGCAATAACTCCCCATTTCCCCTTCCCCCAGGCCCTAGAAACATCTAGTCTAGATGCTGTCTCTATGAATTTGCCTAGTCTAGATATTTCGTGAGAGTGGAATCATGAAATATTTGTCCTTTAGTGTCTGGCTTATTTTACTTAGCATATGTTTTCAAGGTCCTTCCAAGCTGTTGTGAGTATCAGAACTTCATTCCTTTTTATGGCTGCATAATATTTCTGTGTGTGTGTGTGTGTGCGCACGTGCGCATGCACATGTGCATCACATTTTGTTTATCCATTCATCTGTTGATAGACAATGGCTGCTTCCACATTTTGGCTATTATGAATAATGCTGTGGTGGACATGGATGTACAATTATCTTTTAATGTTCCTGCTTTTGATTCCTTTGGGTACACACCTAGGAGTGGAATTGTGGGATCCTATAGTAATTCTACATTTAGCTTTTTGAGAAACTGCCAACTGTTTTCCACAACAAACCTGCAAGTTTTTCAAAACCTAGATTAAAGACAAACTTGAGAGGAAGCCTCTTGTTATGCCCGGGGAGTGCCTGAGCGATTACAGGGAGGGGTATTCTGGAGACCTCATTAGCACAGAGTATGTCTCTCTAGTCCCTAGTACTCTCTCCAGGGCAAGCTCACTAAAGGGGTCACACCTGAGTGGCCCCTAGATTCAGAGCTGGATTGACTATGGAGCTAATGAAGCTGAGCTCAGAGCCCTTCACTTGCATTGGCTCCTTTCAATGCCGTGGGAAGGGCTCCTACATACAATGTGATCTTTTTTAAAAATTTTATTTGCAAGAGTAAGATATTTTAACTAAAATCAGTTAAGACCACTGCCCCTTTCCACTTCAACTTCCATTCCATTCTACATACTCTCCTTGTGTTGAGTGGCATCAGAATGCCACGGGCATTTTGGAAATTTGGCTGAAGGGAAACTGAGTCGGGGATACATTTAATTTTGGTTTAAAAGCTGTATTTATGCAGACTGTGATTTCTTTGTGGCATAGCTAAATTAATACTAGTCGTCCCAAAATGGGGATACTCCTATCATCCACTATAGAAACTCACCAACATGATGACCCACAGGAGAACTGAAAGGGTCCTACACTACCCGGCAGGAGAGAAATGGTTTGAAATGTACAGAGTCATAAACAAACCTGTAATAAATTCTCCCAAACATCAAATGCATAAAATCACAAGTAGAAGATTTGCTTTTCATCAATGCTGAACCAAAACAGAAGGCCTTTCCTGTCAAGATTTATGCTTGGTAACATAGCATATACAATTATCAGTGTACCATACATTTTGTTCTTTTTTAATGAAACTTTCACAAAATAAAAATCACGGAAATTACTGCAGTTGTAGGGAGGGAATATATCTAGCAGTTCATATTTGAAAGAGACTTTACAGAGACAACAATCCTAGAAACGTACATGGTATGACGTATGGTTGAGTAATGGCTGAGGAGATGAATGAAACTTTCCTAACCTATCAGTAATAAAAACCACATTTTGATCAAATGTGCTAAAAGAAATAACTAGCTTATCTTTCCCTTCTGTCTGTAGGAAATATTACAAAATTATTTTCACAAGGCAATGTCTACAAAGTATACAGACTACAACAAAGGTAGGGGGAAGTAACATAAGAGTGGCATCAGATAGGTGGTAAAATTACATTGCTTTCTGGATCATGTGATGTTTATGACATTTGTGAGGCTTTTCACAATGTGTGATTTATTGTGAATTTTTTCCTCATTCTAAATAAAAATGCACTTTCATAACAAGTTTTGTATTTGTCATTTTGGATTCTGTTTCTTAAAAGGTAAATCTTTTCAAGATTGTCTGAACTGCAGTCCCCACAAAATGTGGGTCTGCCTCTGCCTAGATGCATCATGTCCAGCCTCCAATGACTCACATTCATGCAAACTCATATTCTTTTCTGTGCTTCTCTGGCATGCCAGGGTCCTTGATAGAAAAACCTTTAATGACCTGCATTCCTCCCTATGACCCTCATTCTGCATTTTACCAGCCCAGCTTTCCTACTTCTGTGACTCTTCATCTCAGAGTAGGGCTCCACCTCCCATCTGAGTTCCTGCTGCTTGCTTTGATTTAGTAGCCTCCCATGGTGGACTAAATATTGGCCCCCAAAGATATCTAGGTCCTAATCCCTGGAACTATGAATGCTACCTTCTCTGTAAAAAAAGGATTTTACAGGCAAGATTAAGGATTGTGAGATGGGAGATTATTCTGGATCATCCCAGTGGGCCCTAAATATTCTTACAAGAGGGAGCAGAGGGGGATGTAGCACAGACAGAAGAGGCAGTAACATGACCACAGAGACTGGACTGGTGCTTCCATGAGCCATGGAATGCCAGCAGTGCCAGAAGATGGAAAAGGCTCTCTCTTGGAGCCTCTGGAGGCAGCAGGGCCCTGCTGACACCTTGGTTTTGGTGTGAAACTGATTTTGGACTTCTGGCTTCCAAAACTGTGGGAGAAGAAACATGTGTTTGAAGCCACCTGGTTTGTTATAGCAGCCACAGGAAATGAACACACCTCCCAACCTACAGTCTATTCTAAAGGATTAAATGTTCCCCATTCAGGTAATTCCTAGGTGCAGTATTTTGGTCGCAAAACCTCGTTTCATGAGACCCCCTGTGGAAGCTCCCTTGCGCCCTCTGGCCAGTGGAGCCCCAGCGGGAGAGGTGGCCCTTTCCAGCACTGCTCTGGTCCCGCTCCTCCTTTCCTAAGGAGTCTCTTCGATGGGGTCTGTGAACTGCCATGATCACTTACCCAACAACTAAACAAAAAAATGCTCCAAACCTGCCTCCTTGAAGAATCTTACCTTCCTAGGGAAGAATGTTACCTGCAAGTGTTTTGTTTTCCCACCTTGTCTTTCCCCTCTGGGGAATGTTGATTATTTATTCTGGAAGTTGCTGGGGGAAAAGACTCCTGGCTTTTGAGTCAAGTAAGTCTCTGAATAGCTTATGACTGTGTGCAGGGCTAGGCAGAGCTAAAGATGGGTAAGACATGCCTCCCGCTCTCAGGTTGCTGAGACTCCACCGGGGTGAGAGGGAAGCAACACGAGACACAGGCTAATATTTACAGTAAAAGAATTTGCAAAACTCCGTGACACAGTGTGACGGGGGTGCAAAGCAGGGACAGATCACATGGAGAGTCAGGAAAGCTTCCCTGAGTAGGGTTCACTTGAGATGGACCTGGAGGGGTGAATTCTTCCAAGGAGAGCAGACAGGGTAAACTGAGCCACTAACACAGGAAAGCCCAGGCTCTAAGGAAACAGCACTGGAAAGGAAATGAGGGACCATAGTTTAGTGCAGGGGTCAGCAAACATTTTCTAGAAAGGGCCAAAGAATGGATATTTTAGGCTTTGCAGGCCACATGCTCTCCATCACGATGACTCAACTCCGCCATCGTAACATAAATGCAGCCATAAACAATATTTAAATGAATGGATATGGCTGTGTTCCAATAAAACCTTATTTGAATAAATAGGGAGTGGGCCAGAACACCCAGCTAAGGAAACTATAGACCCTGAGAAGCCATCAGAGGTCTGTGAGCAGGAGGATGACATTGTAACATTACCAAACCTATATATTTGGAAAGGAATCTGGCCCTTAGCGTAACACTAGATTTGTAGGAAGTGGAGTTGAGTATGGACAAAACAGCTGGGAGGCTGTTAGAGTGTTTTGGGTAAGAGGCCAGAATTAGGGTACTAAGAGCAGAGATGAGAAGGACAGATTTATAGGGCATGGCAACTGAGTGGCTGCTGAGAGAAATGGAGAGAGCTGGGGAACCAGGATTTAGGGATGATAGGGAGAGCCTGTGAGCAAAATGACAAGGGGGATTTGGGGTTTGAATGTACCACCAGATGGTTTCTGCACTCGGCAGGTTGGGGGAGGTGTCATTAGACAGCTGGTGTCAGGCAGCTGAGCCTCTTTGCACATGCCTGAGGCCACAAGGGACACAGTTGACAGGGGGCTCCAGTGTAACCCCCATGACACCTGACAACCCCTGTGTCCAGCAAGCCTGGGCTCCGAGCAAGCAAGGACCAGGTCACAAGCTGCTAGACATCTCGGAGGATAGTCAGTGCAGAGCAAAACCAGTCTTGCCAGAGGCAGGTTGAGGCCATGCCAAGTGATCATGGAAGCTGTGTGTGGGGGCCAAATTGTTTTTTAATTAAATTGTGCTCCAGATAAGGCAAAAGTTTGTCTCTTGCAAAGCATGTATGTGGAGTCAGGTAAGTCCAGAGGAGGTCAGACCTGGCTGAAATCCAGGAGCAAAGAGTCATGTTGCAGAATTCATTACCATCCCTTCAACCTGGGAACTGAGAGCCAGAGGGTGGAGGGCGGCGGGGAGACTGTGTGCGGCTCCATGGAATGTGACCAACACATTCTGAAGAATTGAACCCATTTAAAAGGAATAGGTGATTCTGAAAGAAAATGTACTATTATACCACAAACATCTCATCATTGCCCTCTGGAGCTTAATATAATACCCTCCTGGAAGAGTCATATAAAGAATGGTTTTTTGCTGGTGTCCTATAGTGATCACTCTCCCTGCTGCTCTGCATGCTGAGACAATTTAGTTGAGAAGGAGCCACGTTAGAATTTGCCACATTATGTTTGACAAAGAGGCAGTTTACACACTAGTTACACTCCTTCTTGCTGAGATGCAAACTCTGAGGTCTGGCAGATATTGAAAATGCTATTTTGATATTTCATGCACTTTCTTGAGAATTTATTTTGGAAGTGGAGCAATAAGCAAAATATTCCTGACTTAGAAATTAAATGTAATGCTACCACGTGTGGTTATTTATTTCCCAGGCAATCAGTCAGGAAAGGCTAGTAAATATATTCGCAGTGGTTTCAAACATGATTCCAGTCAAGTGACTAATCTTTCTATTTTCTTTTCATATGTTATATGATTTCTTAAAAGGATGAAATAGTAAAAGCATTAAAAGGCACTCTCAAACTCAGATCATAACTATGAATATAAGATGACCAATTCTATAAAGGAAGGAAATGGCTTTAATTTTGCTGAAACACATCCTGTTGGTGAAACCAAACACTGCTCATTATATTAACATGCACAGTATTTCATATATAACTGGTGATTCCAGGGCTTTTTGGCAACTCTTAGAGTTTTTCCAAGATTAAGTTTCAACCAACCATTTTGCAGGCTCTTCATCAAGGTCCCAGGTAGTCCAGTTCATGCACGCCCCCAGTCATTGCAACAGTTAAGTTTCTGTTGTACTTACATGCCACCTGCTCTGCTTATACTTTTGGGCAAAATAGGTAAGAAGTGATTACAAGAAAAAGGGGGATGGGTTAGATAGGTAAAGAGCATAAAGAGGTACAAGCTTCCAATTATACAATGAATTAGTCACAGAAATTAAAGTATAGCAGAAGGAATACAGTCAACAACATTGTAATATCTTTGCATGGTGACAAATAGAACTGTACTTAGTGTGGTGAGCGTTTCGTGATGTATATAATTGTTGAATTGCTAATGTTGTACACCTGAAACCAATATAATATTGCATATCAACTAAATTTAAATTTTAAAAAGTTAGCTGGGCCTTTTGGAAGACATGATGGGAAGGTCCAAGTGGCTGGTTCAAGAGCGGACGCTGCTCTAACAGCAGTTTGGAGGACCCGTTTAGAGACATAGGTTGACCAGGAGCTGTAGATTCCTGCCTGCACTTGAAGACCCACCACGAGCAAAGGCTTGGAAGCTACAGCACTGAGGCCCTGTGCCTATAACCAGGTGACTAACCAGCTGGTCTTGCACTTCAGACCAGCTCAGCTTCTCCTGGCTCTGCTCGGGGATCAGCACAGCTCAGGGTAAACTAAATACAAAGCAGCTTTGGGTACTATTGGTGTTGGTGTTGAGAGAAAGGTAGCTTCCCTCCCATCAAAAGGCCTCAGACACAGACCTGCTGGGCTGATAACAGGAGACTTACCCGCTGATGACCAGGAAGGTTGTGGAGTAGGGCAAGTTGTCTAATTTTCCCTGCATGTCCCTTTTTGTGCATTTCCAGATGCCCTCTTCCTTTCCCAGGGACCCAAAGATCTCCTGCTCTCAACCATCCTTCCCCATCCCTACCACCAACTACCTAAAAATCTTAACTCACACAAGAATATGCATGAGTCATTGAAATCTTAGTGGGAAATTTTCAATGAGCATCTTCTCCTGTCATACCGGCATAGAGCCCTGAGCTCAGATGGTAGAATTAAGGGTTTTGTTTCTTACTTAAGGATTTCAGGCAGTTAACTGGGAGCAGAGGAGGACATGGGAGGAGTATCTCTTCATGCAGATGGCAACCCCAAGTTCATCCCCACCCTATCCACACCCTAGGTGTATGTAGTGAATATTTGGAGACACAAGATAGAAACAGGCTGATTCTTAGAAATGTGGATGGGAAAAGCCAGTTTACTGGGCTTATTTTCATGAATTACATGGTTTGGACCATTACATATGACTTTCAGAAGTAGGAGGCAAATGGAGATAATTACAAAGTCACCCTCCAGAGAGATGAGGCATCTGTCTCATTGCGGATCACAGACATCTCCAGATCAACGCTGCATGATTCCTCTCTCCAGCCGCTCTGGTTTAGCCCACTTTCTCTAGCCCCAGCTGACACCTCTTTAGGGCTGTAGCCTGAGAAAGGAAGTGTCCCACTGTGATGAGAGGGTTTTCCCTGGTGACATCCATCCAGCTGGCCACAGTTGGGGCTCGTCTAGGAGCCCACTCGTACAGGATATCAGAATGTGCCAAGATCAGCAAAGATAAGATCTTTGCACAGAATTCCTCCAGCCTAACGGACAAGGACACAGGACTGAGTGGCAGATCTGATTCCAGCCCTGGCTTCCAACATCTTTGGCCCATGGAACCAAACTGCACTTAGGGAGTGGCCTGGCTGAAGAGACAAGTCAAGGTCCTAGCTAAAACCCTTTGAGTACTTTTGCAAATCAGACGGAAGCAGCCCTATCAGCAGCCGGGAAGGCCAAAGCATCCTGTGGATAAGCTCCAAGTAGTTTGGATGCAGGAGAGTCGCTCCCACCAGGGAGCTCCAGCATGATGCACAAGCGACAGCTTTTATCTGTTTAGCCCCACACGCTCCTGGACGTTATCTTTTCTCTTCTAATTGGCCTCGATGCCAAGCTTCGTGACATAATGAAATTAGAAAAAGCAACTGTGAAGGGAAAGAAGAAAAGCAACTTGTCATGTGACATGTGATACAATATCTATCCTGATAGGATGCAGAGCTCCGGATTGCCTCATCTGCCCGCAGTGGCTGTGCAGCAGTGGGAGAAATTCCCAGCTGATCCCCACATGGGCTCCCCAAAAACAGACAGTGAAGGGTGGGTCTAGCAACCTCAGAGAGGTGGTTCTTACTTGGCATCCCAAACTGTCACTACTTGATTAGCCTCTAGAAACATGCAATCTTCCCATCTGTAACTCCGGGGAGGGGAAATTCTGGGGCAAAATACCTAGCTGAAACCAAAATCAGTCCAGGGGAGTAATAAAGTTTAAAACCTGCTTATTGCTTACAAGAAGTTGTCCCGCGTGTCTCTCTCTCCTGCTGCTGCTGAAGCGAGCGAATACTCCACCCAACCTCTCAGGTCCAGATAAGCCCTTGCTTGCCCATGTAATTACCTATTGATCTGGAGATGGACTACCTCTCTCCACCCCTTGCAAACACCTGTTGATATGAAGATACACTAAAGCCAGGCTAGAGATTCTGGAAATACTGCAATTTTACCCACACCACCTGTGGAAGGAGGAATATTTGATTGGGCTGGAAAAGATTTCTGCTCAGAGAACTGGGCTGTGCTTTCCAATGGCTATTATTCCAGAGGGCAGGAAAATAGCCTCCTGTGATTGCATTTCTGTGTTGGGGTAACAATTCATTTGATAAACAGTTAATTGTTGGATTCTATTTATCTTGTTAACTATCAGTGAGTCGTCCATTCTGCCCCTGGTCAGAGGACAGCCCTGGGTGGCACAGGTAGGCTTGGTGACACTCCTCAGCCAGTTCTGTTGTCCAAGGACCCTCCTCAGACTTGGTCTACAAGCCAATGGCCTGCTTCTCACTTCCACGTTCTCAGTCTCCCAGGGGGCCCTGGACCATGTGCTGTGAGTTAGACTCTGCATGTGCATTCAAAAAGCACACCTTGTCTGCAGGTACTATGTCACTGTATAAAACAAGAACAAGAAGGTTGGAGGAGATGGAGAATCTACTTGAATTTTCACAACAGATGTTTTTGTCTTTATTTCCCCACCTCCAGGAGGATAGTAAATGCAAATTTTTCATTTGAGCAATTTCCATCCATTTTGGAAGGCCCCTGTCCTCTTGCTGTGAAATGTGCCCAGCTGCTCCTCAACCAAACTACATGGGACGGTTCTGAAGGGAGAAAATCTAGTTTGCATACTTCAAACTAGAGCACACATTAAAGTGTGCAGGCAGCAGAGGTTCACACCAGCCCAGCTGCAACTCATGTGGCCCTTAGAGAAGGAGATGCTTGAGGCTTAGCAGCTCCAATGGCCCAAAGAGGTGGAAGGAGATCTAGTGTTGGGTAGAAAAAATGTAGAGATCACTATAAAATGTTTTGAAATTTAAATGGAGCATCTTTCTTATGCAGGTGTACCAGGGATCAAAATTTCAAAGCCTCCATCCTCACATAGGCCCAGCTTCCAGTTTGCAGAAAGGGGGAGGAATCCTCATTAGCTTCCCTTTCCTCAGCACTGAACAACCTTCCACAGCTGAACTGCCAGTGCTCACTTCCTCAGTAAATTCAGTGTCCCTGGAACTCCAAGGCAAGCAGAAAACTCCGGAAACGGAAACCATGAAACCTACAGAGTTCCCAGAGGAAACTGGACCGCCCGGAACCTTTCTAAAACAGGTGATAACTGAGCAAATTACAAGTCAGGAAAACTGTCTGTGGTGAGTGAGCACTTCTAAGCTTGGGGACATTTTCACTTGACTGAGAACGTTTGGACTCAAGGTTTTGGTTTTAAATCTGGACTGGAAAAAATATGTGGTGTGATTTTCCCCTCAGGAGAAGAGACCAAAGGACAATGACTGTGCTTTAGGGAAGGCCAGGGCCGGTGCCCTTCTCCTCTTCCAGCTGCTTCATGACTCTCCGCTGACTATCACTCTGCAGCCATGGCAACCGGCAAATGTTGACCACGGGGCTGGCCCTCCACAAGTTCAATCACATAGAATTTTGGTGACAGGGATTTTCAGTTTAGTAAAATTCCACTGTTTTTCTCAAGTGGATATAAAGTCCTGCTGACTTCCTTTGTTTCTAATTAAAGACATATGGGCCAAGGATGGCTGCCTCCTTCATTTTACTTCTGTGGAAAGCAGTGTGACCGAATGGCATCCCAATTTTCCTGTCACCAGTTTGCTGGGCAGTTTTAAACAGGTCACCTGATCTCTTTGCAACCTGAGAGGAATATGCACCTCGTTGATGGGTGTCCTGCACTATTTCACTGTTTGGTGATATCGACTGGTAATAAAAATGCTTTAAAAGCAAAGCCCTGGGTTGTCAAAATGCCCATCCATCACCATAAACAAATTTATTCCATAACACTTCAGGTCTTTAGAACTAAATTGAATAACTGCAAAAAGTCTCTTTGAAATAAAAGAGAGAAGGACCAGGTAATAGCCTGCTCTGAACAGTGAGTTCACTACCCTCTGGGAGTGGAGATTTTTTCTACTTGGGAGACTTTAACTCTGTGAGCACTGAAGCCCTGGGAGAGCATAGACTGGTAGCAGGTTTCAACGCACCAAGAGGCAAGCTATGAGTTTGTTATCCTGGTCACTTTGTGCCTTTTCCCTGCAAAATACACACTAAAGAAGTCATATTCTTTTATTGCAGATACGATGAATGCTGAGCACCAGGCCAACCTTTCCAAATAAATCAGTGTTTAATTAATGTATGGTGCTTCCAGAAATGATAAGAATTGGAGGAGACAGAACTAGCATTTACTCAGCACAGACTCTATGCCAGACACTGTACCAAGTGCTTGCATTAGCTCATTAAGTCCACACAAACCTACGGGGAAGGTAACTCGGTTCCTCTACTTTAAGGAAAAAGAGATTGCCTTGCAAAGAGATTAAACAATTTGCCCAGATTCCCACTGGTTGGAGGTAACAGAACTAGAATATGAACTCGGGCAGTGTAGCTTCAGGCTACTGTCTTAATGATATGCTACCCAGCCTCCAGGCTTCCTTTGCTACCCTGATGGAGGAGCCCTGCCCAGGTTAGAATTCTGATTCACTGGCCATTCATTGACCTGGAATCTGGAACTCATTCCAGAAATACTAATTTCCTCTCCCATCTTTTTCCATTAGTCCTATCTTACAGCCATAAAGGAAGATATGTTTTGAAGAAAGACTCTTCTCAAGTTCAGGAAAGAGCAAAAGGACAACCTATTTAAGGTCTTTCCCTCTAATTTGCATGAAGATTTAAAAGGGTAGAGCCTTGTTAATTGTGTCTGATTGAAGCTGGAAAAAATATAAAGTGCACTGCTTCAAGAAAATTGAAAAAAAAAGTAAGAGGATAGAGCCTTTCAATATTTCTAAATATACCAATCCCAAATTGTTGGGGATAGCTGCATGAGGCATTTTGGTAACAATCCTTGTCAGAGTCTAAAAACTAGTCAGTGTGACTCACCAGAAATGTGCTCAAAGGTTCTCCTGTTAAGTACACTTGGAAAATAGAACATCCACCTCCTAATGGAAACCCTCTGAAGTGGTTCCCTGGGGACCCAGGGGTGACTTTGTTGTTACATCTTCCTGGGAGAGCTTTTCTCTATTTCCTTCTGGAAGGAGGTCAGAAGCAAAGAGGAAGGGTCTTCTCCATCCTAGACCACACTGAATGAGATGGAAACCTGTCGTAATTCCAACCCCTTCAACTCAAATTCCCTGAAATGAAACTGTCCCAACATTTAGTGGACAGGTTTAACTGCCAAAAGGACAGAGGGAAAATATACTGGCAGGAAAGGGTCTGCAAAGGATTCACACTTGGCTTGGCCAGGTTCTTTGCACATCACCACAGGTAAGCTGCTGCTGCATTCTGGCCACCATTCATGGTGACCATAAGCTGGGGGCACATTGGGCTTTATCCGGGTAAATACTGTGTTTTCATGGTTTGCTCATGGCAGTAAATACCCAGAAGATTCCAAAAAGTGTCAGCTGGCCACCTGCTGTGAGAATAATCCCAAAGCCCAGTTTCCACTGAAGGAGACTCATGTAAGAGCTGGTCGGGGCTGTATGAGCGTGTTTTGTTTTTTTAAACTGGTTAGTGCTGTTCAGAGTCCTGAGGAGGATTTTTGCTCTCATCTCTGCCTACAGGCAGCACACAGCCCCACCACCACATCCTGCCTCACCACCTCCTCCTCCCCTTTCCCAGCTCCAGAGGCCAAGATGGGAGGCTCTCATGACCCTGTGCTTGGTGGGAGGAAGCCAGAACCTGATACAGCTGGCTTTCCTGGGGCCTGGTCAGAGCATTTATCCCTGGGTCTGTACTGCTTTGCTCACCTATTTTTAGACGTGTGCTGCAGACCTTTCCGAGCGTGCAGACATCAGTCTCTTCCAGGGCTCAGCCACGCCAGGGAGGAGAGTGTTGTGCTGCTGGCCTGCTGCACACCTGAGCCGGGATCCAGGCGCCAGTTAAATGCGGTTTGCTTCAACATCAAACCTAAGAGAAGCCACCACCCTGAATCAACTCCCTCTGCCTCCCAAGAACAGCACCTGAGTTTTCTCTTCTGCCTTAGCAGCAAGCAGGGGAGGGTGGAAGGTGGCTGAAGAAATCTGGTCACATCTGAAGGATGACAAGAATGTCCCCCTAAGGAACAGCCCCTCACAGAGCACTCAGGCCGCACCTCCTCAGCCTGGGCACACCCTCCCGTGCCCACACTGCTCACAGGTCTCCAGAGCTTGTCACTTGTTGCCTCTGAAGAAATGATCTTGATTATCTGCTGTGTCCCTCAAGACCTGGGTCAAATGTCACCATAACCTTATCACCTTGGAGGGACTGGTGAGTGGCTGTCACCCTCACCTGACCGAGCACAGTTGAGAGAGGGGCGCTGTGGGGAAGTTGGGCTCCTATGGCCAGGATCCTCACTGAACTTAAACCACCTGATGTAACGAGCCTGTTGCTGGGCTGTTGCTTCCACACCTTTAGGCAATAAGCTATTATTGCAGTATATAGAGAGCTCGTCCCAGTGCTCTGGGCAGAGGCAGAGACGCTAGTGCTCGACCTACCACCAGAGAACAAGCCCAGGGCTGAAACCCACTAGCAAGACAGGGGCCATGTCTCTCCACCTTATATGCAGCCGTGCCAGGCAATACGTGTGTGCAGCGGGAGTGGGGAGCATGACAGGGATGCGTGGAGATGAGGCAGGAGGCAGGGCTGGGGCCAGCTTGTGAGGCATTACAGGTAATCCCACATAGCAGGTGTTCAGTGAAGGCTGAATGAGTGTAAAACAGATGACATGACATCAAAAGATGTTATAATTTAAAGCCAAGAACCAGTTAATAGTCACAACTAGAAAAAATAAAACTAGCTACTTCATGTTCCTGGGTTTATTTGTACTTACAAAGCTTATTCGTTTAAGGAAGACTTTATGAATTGACTCTATTTATCAATTCAAGACACTTATGACACCTAAATTGGGTTGGTTGGGCCAAATGTTACATGTTCAAAATTGAAACAGAATTGTAAAATATTGAGTCTACATCTCTGACCTGTCACCATTATCAGCCATGTTCAGGCAGAATATCATACTCAAAATAATCAGTTGATGAGAGGAAAAAGGAAAAAGAACTAGAATTCACAAGCTGGCAATGGCCTTTGCATGAAACAAACTATTGCCAGTCACTCAAGCACAATATTCTGGCAGTGATTCTGCTGATGTTTACACAGAACACCAGAGCTTAGTCACCCTTACTCCTGGGCCGGGCCAAGCAGGGGGATCTGGACTGGGAGCTGGACGAGGAAGGCAGCTGGGGCCACAGGTGGGACTTCGTCCTTTCTGAGGCTGGCTTTCTGGGCAGGCCTCCAAGGTCCTGCTGTGTCCCTCCCACACCTGTGGACACTTGATACAAAGAATTTGTCCCCTCCTCCTTCAATGTGACCTTCTCTGTTGCCAGAGTCCACTCCCTCTCTGGGGCATCTGCCTAGCCTCTTTGGGTGGCTGAGTCTCCCTGCCCATCTCCTCCTGTTGGATTTGACAGTTAGTCCTAAGTGCAACTCGTCTGACCACTTTGTCAGCCCCACGCACCTCAGCTCGCAGGAAAGTCATGTGCTCAGCCCTGGTACCGAGGAGTCTGTTGTGTATGACCTGAGTCTCCACTTGATTAAGATGGGAATTGGCCAGGCATGAGGTAAAACTACAGAGCCAGCATCAGAAGGCAGGGTTTTAGAGCCAGGCATAAAGGTCAGGTGACCAAGGAAGTTCAGCACAGCGGGGCCCAAGACCGCAGAGTGGCACGGGTCTGGGACTGGCATGGGAATAGGTGACCAGAGCAGGCCTGAGTCTCTGACTGGGGACAGACCCTCAAGAACAAGCAGATTCTCATGGCAATGACCCTAATATTACTGCTGGCCCAAGTCTGGCACATTAGACTCCAGGTGACTCTCTGACTTGGTTAAAGAGGGGCTCATGGCTATCCCACCCCAAAAAAGGAGCTAAGTTCTACAGAGTTCTGGGAAGATCACTAGACCAATGGTTCATAATCCAAGGGTGTAATCAGAGTTACCCTTGGAGTTTTTTCAAAATCCACATACAAGGGTCTCACTCTACAAATGGCAAATTAGAATCTCAGACAAGTTTGGGGTGGGGTGAGCAGGCAAATACAACATTACACTCAGATACAACCTGCCACTCCCTGTCCCAAAGTGGGTTGCACCATTCTGAGGGCAGAGACCATGTCTTTTTACTTTATACTTAACACAGTTCCTCCCATAGAATAGGCCTCAAATAATATTTGTTAATTGATTGAATGAATGAATATATGACTACATAGACAAACACTTCCAGTGGCTGAAAGGACTGTTGGTTCTGTCAACAAATACAGGGAAGGAACCAAGTTTCTCATAATGGATTTTTAACTACAGTTGTAAGGAAGCCTTCTAGTTACCCATTCATAAAAGCAGCTAACTATGATAACACTAATGTGTATTTTATCAACTAGTGTGGACAGCAATATATGAGGTTAATGAACGAAGCATGGATTTGTATTAACATCATAGATGAGAGCATAAAATGAAAGAATGCAGTCCACCTAACTCGCAATTAATTATATAATCTGAGGCTTAATTCTGGCTTTGGAAACAATGGGAACCATAATTACATGTCTAGAGCCCAAATGGAATCCCACAAGTGTTTGACAAGTAGCACATAAGGATGATGGAGTGGTTTACCCATAAGCTTGACCACAGGGCCACCCTGGTGAGTCACGATTTCAGGTCATGGTAGGATTTCTCATTATTCTCCATTCTTCTACAGAGAGTATATTGAGCTCTGGGCCACTTGATGGATGTGACTCTGTTTGTGAATTCAGGCTGGACTGCTGTCTTTAAGGATCTGACCCATATATAGAATAGCCATGCAAATTAGCATGGGCCTCTGGCCAGAAAAAAATTATTCCAGGCTAAAGGCAATCAAGTAAAAGGTGTCAAAGGGCAATCAAAGAGGGAAATATGATTGGTGATGCTCTAGTTTCCAGGCCTCTCTAGCTCACCACTTTGTGATTTTTTTTCCTTCTGTATAGAAAACTCAAAAATGTCAGAAGAGCTGGCAAAAATCTTTTCAAATATTTATGAGAAAGATATTTCATGTCAGAAGTTGAATTCAGGGATTGAGAGAGGCCTTGCCTGCCATCAGATCTGAAATGGTCTCTAGGCCAGCCCCAGTCTTGATCTCTGAAGCCTGCTGTGCCCGAACAGCACTTGCCACACTGGGTTGTTTTGTTCACTGGTTTTATGGTGTCTGTCGGTCTCCCTCATTGGACTCTAAGCTTCTCAAGGTTAAGAATTGTGTCTGTCTTGCCCACCTCTGATTTCCAACAGGAATTTTCAGAGTGCAGTTAAATGTATTGTTTAATCTTTAGAACAATCATGTTAGGTAGCTATTATTTGCTTCGGTATAAGAAGATTGCTTAAGTGACGTATCCGAGAGTGCAAACTTAGGAAGTGGCAGAGATAGGACTCATATGGAGAGGGCAGAGCCCACCAGCTTTCTTTCTGCTATACAGATAACTAAGTTAATCTATCCCTGGAACAGCAGTTAGCTGCAATGAGAGTTCTGACACTTTGCCAAGCCTTCCCCCCAACATTTCTCCTTCCTGTCACTGGTCTTTCTGAGTCCACTGCCAGCACGCTCTGTCTTCCTTGCTGACTCCCACTAGAGGATATTCTCTATTTGGATATACCTTTCCAATTTATAATTACACATAATTTAAAAGTTCTCCAGGAATGGATAAGTTTCCAAACAGAAATTAGTCACCTGCCTAGGATTTATGGCAACAAGCACCATCTGAATATATTAGTGACTTCCATGTGATTTCAGTTATATGTGGAATCTAAAAAAATAAAGCAAATGAATAAGCAAACAAAGCAGACTCATAAACCCAGAGAAAAGACTGGTGGTTGCCACAGGGATGGAGGTAGGATATAGGTGAGATAGATCAAGGGGAAAAAGAGGTGCAAACATCCAATTATACAATAAATAAGTCACAGGGATGAAATTACATCATAGAGAATATAGTCAATAATATTGTGATAACTTTGTGTGGTGACTTGCGGTGAGCATTTTGTAATGCGTATAGCTGTCAAATCACTATGCTGTATACTTAAAACCAACATAATATTGTACATCAACTATATGTCAATTTAAAAGAAAGAATAGAGTACATCAGAATATTAAAAACAGAAGTAAAATAAAAGCATATTGCAATTAAAAAACCAAATATTTTGGTACATTGTTGTAAATAAAATAGCATTGTCCAGGTACTGAATAGATAGTACAATGAAATAGTACAATGTAAGAATATGGGTGTTTGTTATAACAAAAAAATGTCATTTCAACTTAAGAGAAAACACTGATTATATATAATACATCATGATAAAATAACTGATTAGTTCAAGAAATTTCAGTTGGATCTTTCCCTTCTTACCACTAAAATATAGATGCATCAAATATGTAAATATAAAAAACAAGGCCACAGATGTACTGGATAAAAGCAGAGATGAATATTTTTACAATCCTGGAATGAGGAAAGTTTTCTTTCACCCCGAGTTTATACTAAGACCACATATAATTTTAAATTTCATATAGCAAAAAACCACAAATAACATTTAAAGAGTGATAATAAACTGGGAAAAGTTATTTGCAAACTATATAACAGACCAAGAGTTATTATCTTTAGTATACAAGAGCTCCTTGGAATCAATAAAAGGAAACAAATAACCCAATAAAAAGGGGAAAGGATACATATGTATAGGCTTTTTACAGACGAAGAAGTACCAAATATATGAAAATATGCTCAACCCTTAATAATAAATATTATTACACAAATAACAGTAATTAAAGTGTGTGTGTCTCTGTGTGCTTACCTATCAAATACACAGAATAAAGAGACAGAAAACAGCATTGGTGGCGTTCAGGGAAATAAATGGGTGTTCCTGTGCACTGGTAGTTGAAATGTTAATTGGCATAACTTCTGGAGGGAAGTTTATATATATATATATACACCCACATTTTAAAGATATACACTTACTCTTAGCCCAAGAACTGCAATTCAAACAATTTTTATTTTAAAGGTGGTATACTACATGTACTACAAAATTTACCATTTTAATCATTTTTAGGCATACAGTTCAGTTACATGAAGTACATTCACACTGCTGTGCAACTATCACCACCGTCCATGTGCAGAACTTTTTCATCTTCCCTAACTGAAACTCTATACCCGATAAGCACTAACTCTCCATGCCCCCTGCCCCCAGTCCCTGGCAACTATGTTCTATTTTCTGTCTCTAGGAATTTGACCACTCAAAGAAGCCATTTAAAGGAGAAAATTTTACAACAGCTATATATATATATATATATATATATATATATATATATATATATATATATATATATATATATATATGTATGTATATGCATATATATACACACAAAAGATGTATTCATTCAAAATATATTTCCTGAGGCCCTACCATATGCTGTCTAACAGACACGATAGATGAGGTTACCCGTCTCGTGCACAATGGCGATCGGGAGCAGGGAGACAGGCACAGCAGCAGTAAAGCATTAAGTTGCCATAAGTACTATGGAGAAAAGAAACATATTAATGTCATTGTGATTTTGTATCACTATCCAAAGTTTAGATAGGGCAGTAAGAAAAAGGTGTCCCAAGCACTGTTTATAGTAGCCAACAACTTGGAAACATCTAAACGCCGAAGCAACATCCCCACTAAAGTGCAGAGTCCATCTGGCTGGAGGTCAGCACATGACAGTTCATTGCAGGAGGTAAAAGCCTTTCTCAGAGCTAACTTCATTAATCCAGTGCATTTTGGAGTACAGAGTAATTTAGTGGGGTACATGTGAATGCTGCTTTATCCTGAGAAAGAATGTGTAGGTGGCAGTTTCAAGTGTTGGATGTCCAACTCTTCTTAAAACTGTAAAACAGCAGAGCAACCAAGAGGTTGATCTGTATCTTCTTTGTGTGATTTTACTTTTGTCCTGGCAGGCTAAGCAACACTAGAAAAAAATTACAGTGCGTGCACAGGAAACACTCTTCCCTCTTTCTTTACTGACATTTTGGAGAGCAGGCGTAAGAGGCAATACTGTTGGTCGTGATAAAGCTTAAATATATGGAACAATTTAAATACATCAAGTGCCTGGCCTAACCTTTGCCTAGGCAGGAAATTCAAGGGTAATATGACACTTTGCTGTTATGTAATGCCATTGGAATAAAAGCATGTTTAGGATGACTTTTGGCTTTAACTTGGAATTTCTGTTTCATTTGCTTCCAGAAAGAAGATTTTTCCACCCCTGAAGTTCTTGATTTGTATTTCAAAAGTTTTTGTAACTGCGTAAGTACAATGTATACAAACCGGCCTTGAAAGAAAGCTGTACGGCAGTATGCTGAAAACCAAATTCAGGACCTCAGTGTTAACTGCGAGTCCACAGCAGCTTTGTGTAATGTAAAGAGCAAGTCACAGGTTAGAGACCTCACTCTGCTGCTTCTTAGCTGTGCGAGCTCCGGAGGCTTGTTTGCCCCCCCATTCTCTAAAAGAGGAATGACAATAATACCTGCTCACAGGGGTTTTGTGAGGATAAAATGCAAGAACGTGAAAGGTAAAGCGCTAGCACACAAAATAGCTTCTCCCTTATTCCCTGGGCTTCATAACTGAGTCCGATATTACTGACACAGTAGAAAAAGAGTAAAATAAAAAACTGAAATGTATTTTTGTCTGAATAACTTGGACATAGTCTGACTGATTTCCCGTGTTGGTTTTAAGTCATATACTCCTCAGTCCTGCCTCTTCAACGGAGTTTCAGAACCAACTGAAGCACCATCTTCAGTTTCAGAGGGCCTTAGACTAACGGGAGCCTCTCTCGACACTTGGGATAGCGCGGGGCACTCAGACCCATGGGACAAATTGCTAGAAAATCCGCAGATGCTTAGCTGGGGGAAGGCGATGGGGGACCTGAAAGCTGTCTCCAAATATTTGAAGGGTAATATCATATGGAAGAGAAATTAATTTATTTTGCATGGCTCCTTAAGTGGAGACAAAGCTCCATATTACAGACTAGAAAACTATATTTAAAAAATAAGATCATAGGGAAGGATGCTTCTGAGGATGGAAATTCCACACAGATTCTATCAGAGAATAGCTAGCTATTCTCTCCCTGGGAGTACGGGGAATTAGGTATCAGAAAAGGACTGGATGAGATGTTCTCCAGGCTTGTTTTTCAAGTCAAAGAGGCTGCAGTTCAGGTAGCTACATAAATGCAACATTTTGCTGCAGGAATTTAAGTAAGAACAGCCACAACGAGGTGTAAGGCACGCACAGGAGCACACGGATTATGTTTACGTGTGAACTCTAACCTTCTGTAACAAAAGAATGTCATGCCACATTGAAAACAGGGCCTTTAACTGCTAGAAATGAAAATGTTCATACTTTAGATCAGGGGATCATATTTTATAGATCCATGTAGACACGGGCTAAATGAAACTAACCAAGATCGTAGTCATTAAGTTACACTTTAATTTTATCTCCCCCTTCCCCCGTGATTTTGACATGTGATTAAAAATGAACCTGGACCTTTGACCTACCAGTTTTGTTTTTTTTTTCTTATTCACCTGCAAACCTCTGCTGATTATTTCATAGATTGGTCAACTTAGTCAACTGCTTTTAACGGCTAAACATTAAAGCCACTTAGAGAATAAACAGGAAGCTAGTGTTTAGGTGGGAGTTCCTAGGAATTTTATACTACTGACCACAGAGGCCAGAAGAGAAAGGAAATGGGAAAAACAGTATAAATACCTGGGTGACTAATGACTGTGCAGCTTAGCTGACTTTTCTGAATGTTTAATGGGAAACCTCTTCCAGGGAAAACACCCTGAACATTTCTCAGGAGCCCGCGTGGCACTTAAGGGCCCGATAGGAGTGTTTACTGCACGAGCTTGGTCGGTTTTGTTCACTAGCTACGGGACAGAAAGATTTTCTGCCGATTTCTCCAAGCGATGGGCTCTATTTGCATGCGTGGTGCAGACATTTTGCCGAGCACCAGGGTTCCCAGGCCCCCGATTGTAAAGGATTGTAAGGCCACCCCTTTCCTCGTTCACATGATGGCGCCTAAGAGGATTTAGAATCAAGCGGGCACATTTGCACGGCCTTGTTGTGAAGAAGCAGCTGCAGCGCGGCCGCACGGCCTGGCGCAGCCACCGAGGGCCCAGGGGACGGCTTTGTGCGCCGAGGGGCCGCCGCGGGGGCGCCTTTGTACGCGACGCAGGCCTTTCTCCCCTGCCCCCAGTCTCCGCCGGGCCTCCGCCGCCGCCCCCTACGCAGACTTTTCTCTCCAGCCGCCGGATCCCCCTGCGGCCGCATTTCCAATGCAGAGGAGCGTGCGGGGCTTGGGGCTGGCCATCTGCACGCGGAGATTGACAGCAGCCCGAAAGGTCAGTGCCTCAGCGATTTCTGCCTGAACAGCAGGCCACCCAGGCCTCCCCGGCAACAGGGACATCTGCTCCCCTTCATTTAGAACACTGGTTCTGATTTCACCCGAGCCCCTAGTTTAGCACGGTCCCTGGCTCCGGGGGAGGGGCCGAGCATAGGCACCGCCCGCCCGAGTCCCGGTCTCCGGCAGCAGCTGAGTGGGGAGGGGGCGGGGGGCGGTGCTGGTCCCTCACGTGACCCGGGTGACGTAGGCGGGGAAGGGGGCGGCTCGCGGAGGGGGAGCGCAGGCCTTAGAGCGACTGCGATTTGTGGGCGTCCCGGGTCTGCAGAGGGGCCGGCTGCTTGGGTGCGGGGAGGGGACCTCTGGACCACCCTCTGTCTGCAGTGGAGGCTTGGGCGGCTCGTGGCCTCTCCTGGGAGCAGACAGAGTCTGGCCTGACCCACCTGACAGGGAAGAAGCAGCGGATGGGCAGGAAAAGTTTGTTGGAACTAGAGCAAGAAGTCCAGCTCTGCCCTTCCCCACGCGCGACTTTGGGCGGGCAGTTCTAAACAGGCCGTCCGTGGGCAAGACCCGAATGCTGCCTGGCCGGCTCATATCAGTACTCATCCTGCCTTTTGGGCAGAAGGGTGCAAGGTTGAAAGAACTGCATTTCTGTTGAGTTTTCTGCACTAGATCACAAGCTCCTTGAATGTAGACACTGCGCCTTACTCATCATTGTGTCTCCGGCTCGTAGCACAAATGTATGGAGACGAAATTCATGTGTGTGGTCGGGCGCGGGGAGCGGTCCTTGCGCACGTTGAGTGTAGCTCTTCCCTCTCGTTTTTTGATATGACAGAAAACCGGACGTGGTGGGGAATGAACTTGTGCGTAGGGCTATTAGTTAATTAGTTTGTCCTCTCTTCCCCTTCTTCCCCCCTTTCCCTTTCACATTTGATTGAGTTCCTCCATGACAGACACCAGGCGACAAACCAGGGATATGAGAAAGGGGACTCAGCACTCAAGGTGTGGCCACTTTATAAGGGGCGGTGTGTGCAAGTGAACAGCCAACCAGGACTCTGGTGATGGGTACTGCGGATGGCAGTAGGAAGGTCCCTAAGCCTAGCTTCCGGGTGAGAGGGGTGTCTCACGGGAGCCTGAAAGGGTGAGTGGACGCTTAGCAGGAGAAGGGCCCTTTGTCCCAGTGTGTGGCACCCCAAAACCTGTTTACCTCCTGCTCATCCTTCAGGCCTCAAGTGAAATGTCACTTCCCTGGTGGTTTGACACGATAACGTCTTCCTGTTAAAGAGATCTGCAGCACCTCTCACTTCTCCTCTGTGATACCTGTGACCTGTGCACTGGGCATGTACATTATCACTATTCAATTGTAAGCTGCTTGAGACAGAAACTGGTCTTTCCATTCACAGATTGTCTCCACACCCACCACAGTGCCTGTCCCACTGTGTCCCTAAATGTCTGGTGAACCGAGATCAATAATCAGCCTTTTCTTAAGTTAATGAGAAACCCATTCATCCATTTTCTCAGACTGCTCCACTGAGTATCACATGGGAACAGAACCCTTGGTTTAGAATACATTATTTTTAGGCATCCTGCAGCTCTGTGACTTCAAAACTGTCTTCTGCGGAATCAGTGTGAGGTAGGTGCTCCTCAGAAAAAGATGCTGCCTGTAACAAGTTTGGGGAAGGCAGGTTGAGCCCTGAAAAACAGATTTCTGAGCTGCAGGATTTCTCTGAGCCTTTAATACGCTCATGCAGTGTCGTGTCCTAACCCAGATTCTTGTTTTCCAGAAGCATCTAGTAACATTTAGCAGCTGGGGTATGGATGAAGCTAAATGGTAACTTTGCTGCTCCGTTTCCACCAGCTCCACCTAGGCCCTGGGAGGTGGAAGGGGCAGCTGCGGGGAGAGCAGGACCAGATGGATTTATCATAATGCAAGGTGGGTCTCCTCTTGATTTCTTTGTTACCCTGTGGACAAATTTGTTCCCTGTCTTTGAAAGTAAGGAAACAACGGAGGATGTAGATTAAAGAGGCGTTGGAGGCATAGGGCTACCTGAATTGAAACCCAGCTCCACCACCTCTTAGCTGTGTGATTTTGGAGGCAGCCCTTAGCCTCTCTGTGCCACAGCCACTTTATTTATGAGTGGAGATAATAGTACCAACCTGATGGTGGTGGTAAGAGCTTAAAAGCTCTTGTGTGTATTTAGAATTTTCATGTTGGGTATACATTGTATTTCATGCTAATAATTGATTAATTAAAATTAAATATTCAACCTCTAATCAGTTAATTTAACTAAGTCTTGTGTTAGTGGAGAAGATCACAGAGGACTATGGCCTGAGGGATGAGTTTTTCTCTGCTTGCTGCCTTCTGAGCTCAAGAGAAGCATTCTTGACCATCACCACTGCTTTTCCAGTGAGAAGGATGCTAATTCTTTAACAGCATTTTCTGGGCTCTCTCTCTAAGTAAATTTAAGCTGTGATTTCATTACATTTTATTCCCAAATAGAGGAGAGGAGCAGCTGTATATAAAGATTAAAAACTTTTGCCTACAGTTAGTTTTCCAGGACTGATTTAGTGAAAACTGATAAGTTCCTCAGCAACGGGATTATGATCCAGGAGACCATAGTATTTTAAAGAATAGAGACCTACTTACAGTGAAAAAGTAACCAGGATTTTGCTTTGTTTGTTGCAGCCTCATTTGACCGTGAAAAAAATCAAGACAGATTCAAGAACAAATTTTCAGGGGCTGTATGTTAGACCACAGTGTGAAAATTCACACTGTTTAAAATTACACTTGATCTGCCCAGCCTGAAAGAAATCTGCTTCTGGAAATTCAAAAGTACTCTAAAAATAAGTGTAGAAATGGTTTCTTACCCATATGTATAATATCAACAGTTTTACTTCTTTGAAAACTTATTTTCTCCATAGAATATTAACTTGGGCAGTTTGCTAGGCTAGACATTTGGAGTAAATCTGTTCTCAGATATAATCTCCAATGCATTCATGAAAGTTTCATACTTTGAAAGAGGAAGCAAAAGACATACTTAAAAACTGTTGGCTCTTTTCACAGGTAGAATCTTGATGCCCAGAACAGTGTTTGTGGCCCAAGTATCCTGACATCATTTAACTCTTGCAGGGGATCAGTCCTTAGGGATCAGCAATTTGCTAGAGATCAAAAGATTCTAAGAAGATGCTTTAAAAACATCCATTTTTAGAGCTGGAGTGTGTACCAGGCACCTCTTAGGTGCCACTACCTTTAGCTAATAGGTATTAGCTAATTGTCAGATTACAATGTTGTACACCTGAAACCAATATAATATTGTATTTCAACTATAGTTCAATTAAAAAGGAAATACACTACCTGTACCTAATTCCAGCTGCTGATACAGTCTCTAAGCAGCTTCTTGTAGGTGCATCCTAACAGGACTTGCCTCATGCCCCTGCTTCACGCCTCTGCTTGAGCTTCCACAGCCTGCCCTGGGCCACTCTCTGAAATGCACTGGACTTAGTTTGGGGGCACACCTGTGACTCATGAAACATAAGTGCTAATGGATAAATGCTTTCCTTTCCTCCCCCTATGAACAGTCCTTATGTCTTTCATACACATCCTCAGGCAGCCCAAAAGGAGCCAGCAACCATTCACTAGGAGCTGTGGCTAATCTCTTAATTCACCCTTGTATTTGTTTTCCATCCTTCTTGCCCCTTACTCATCAGATCACACTCCCCAATAAAGTGTTTGTGCTCAAGCCCTTGTCCCAGGATCTATCATGGGAGACCCATGCTAAGTCCAAATCATTTGAACATTTCCTTTTTAATTGAACTATAGTTGAAATACAATATTATATTGGTTTCAGCTGTACAACATTGTGATCTGACAATTATATACCTCATCAAATGCTCACCATGAAAAGTGTAGCTACCATCTGTCACCATACAAAAATATTACAGTATTCTTGACTATATTTCCTACGCTGTTCTTTTCAGGCCCAAGACTTGATTTATTTTATTATTGATACATTTTGACATTATTTTTTACCAAATGGATGTATAGTATCTCAGCTGTCCTCACACCTTCTCATCTCACCCCTCTTTATATTCACCCCTCTATAGTGAATCTCCATCCAGCTATTACATGTATGAAACAGTCGATGTACCTTCCTCTCTCCTTGCTTTGGATAAGGTGAGTCTTCATGAAAATGGTTAGTCATGTCTGCCTTTGCTTCAGCCACAGCAGGACCAAGAATGAAGTTTGTAGTCCACATCTGGCAACTGATCAGCTGCTTTAGCCCTGTGCTTTTGTCTACTAACTTTAACCCGGCTCTGTTTAATTTTTCCAATCTGTATTTTTAACTTCCTCCTAAATGTTTTATTCACTCATTTTATCTTGCTCTATTTATGGATTTGGGAGTATAAATAAGCAAAGATCAGTGTGAGTATGCCTTAAAAAAATTCATATTTCCCAAATGTCTCAAAGTCACATGTAATATTTTTACCAAGTGACAAAGCTGTTTAAAATGACAAGAACATCATGGTCTTTAAATATGGCAGTGGAAAGTTTTATGGTCCTCATTTGGAGAACATTTACTGAATTTGTTTAATCACTAATAAGCCTCGGAATTCATATCGGCCTCCTTCCGGGGACCGGCCACATTGGTAAAGTTTTTATGGATGCAGTGGCCGGGGGCATGTGAGGACATCACGTCCAAAGTATGAAATGATTTTTTGCAACTTACACTTCCAACCACTAAGATGGAAGCACAAAGCCTGATAAGTGCATATGAGCTCTGGAAGCAGCCTATTCTGTGCCTGGGATACTGCTTTCACCAAAACTTTTAAATGTTAGCAGTGCTGAGGGAGGATCAGAACAAGGAAGGCTCTGCATTAGGTCTAGGTTGCTGTGCCAGCAGCCCTACCACTTGGGCCACGTGCACCAATAGGCCTTCTGGTATTATAGGTGTCAGTGGTGGGAAGAGACTCCACGTGGAGTTTTTGGCAAACCCCAATGGGAAAATCATAATGCGGATACCCAGGGGTTGGGAGCAAGGCTATGCCATCTGCAGCAGAGAACTCCCCCACTTTTTAGTCATAGCTGTGGCATGCTGTGGGGACCTGGTAGAGACAGAGCACCAAACCATGGGACACCAACTGACCATGTGGCCAAAGCAGTGGGTCATGACTGGGCTCTGTCAGAACTGCCATGTTGCATCACAGGAGAGGTAAGGAACAATCCATTGTGAGACTGCACTGGTTGCTCTGGAATTAAATACAGGCAAGAGCAGAGGACACACCTAAGCTGCACAGGAGCTCCATGCCCCCCTCTGTTACTTCATCAGCACCCCCCCCATCAGCTCACACCTGTGACCACATGGGGGAACCTTTATGATCAGCCAATTGAAGAAGAAGGAGTCCAAGTTTGCATCATGGGCTGGCTCTGTAGGTGGGAGCAAGCTGAAAATGGGTGGTGACTGCACCACAGTCCCCTTGAAAAGTGGCCTTGAAAGAAAGTGATGAGGGAAAGCATCAGGTGATGTCCCCGGCCATCCACTTTGTGTGGAAAGAGAAGTGGCCCAGAGGCAGGCCCATGGGTAACAGCAGATGGCTTGACCAAATGGACAGGTCCCTGAAGGAGAAAAACTGACAGATTGGCAATAAGGAGGTCCACACAGACAAGTTTGTGGACCTGTGAGAGGTGCACGGTGTGAATATCTTGTTGTCACACAAGAGGGAGGACCAAGCATGCAGGAGATAAAATGACTAATCAA
This sequence comes from Manis pentadactyla, assembly GCF_030020395.1. Taxonomy (NCBI): domain Eukaryota; kingdom Metazoa; phylum Chordata; class Mammalia; order Pholidota; family Manidae; genus Manis; species Manis pentadactyla. Next base: position 116,844,969 of record NC_080021.1, on the reverse strand, counting down.
CTGATGGCAGCCAGAGGCATATGAATAGAAGAGTCATGGTGGCAGGGATGGAGGCTATGCACAGGCCCACTAGCCTGGGCTCCCACTTGGCAAAGCTTTTCTAGCTACTGCTCTGCCAAGTGGCTAACATTCTAGCAGCAAAGAGTGATACTGAGTCCCTAGTACAGGGCCATCCCTCAGGGGGCCCAACCAGACACTGTAGCAAACTGACTGCACTGGACGTCTTCCACCCTGGAAGAGGCAGTAATTCATATGAACAGGAATTAACACATATTTTGGATATGGGTTTACATTTCCAGTCCTTAGAGTCTCAGCTAGCATCACTATCCCAGGCTTGCACAGTGGTAAGCCCACTGTCATGGGATCCCACACAACATCAGATCAGACCAAGGAACACACTTTTCAGCAAGGGAGTTGTTGGAATGGGCACAGGACCATGGGCTCCACTGGATCTTTCTCATGCCCTACCATCTAGAAGCTGCCAGCCAGCCAGAGCATAGCATAGACAGACCCATTGAAAGCTTGCATGATATGCTAGCTCAAGGGTGATAGCTTGTGAGGCTGGGGTACCATTCTCCAGGAGGCGGAGCAGACCTTAATCAAAGACCTTTATGTGGCACTGTGTTCACAATGTAGGACACGCGAGTCCAGGTACAACAGAGTAGATGCAGGAATGGTCCTGCTGATCATCATACCCACTGACCTACTGGAAGACTTTGGGCTTCCCATCCTCACAACACTGAGCTCTGTGGGTTCTGAGGTCCTGGTTCCTAAAGGTGGAAAGCTTCTGAAAGGGGACACAGCAACTGCCCCATCGAACTGTAACTGTGGCTGATCCATGGGCACTTGTAGCTCCTTGTGCCAAGGGGCCACAGGCCAGAAGAGGAGTTCCCTGTCTTGGAAGGGATCACTGAACCTGATCATCAGGAAGAAGAGAGTCATCCTGTTATATCCAAGGAGGGCAGGAACAATGTAGAACCTAGGTGATCTACTTCGGTACCTCTTGGTACTCCCTTCTCCAACTCTGAAAGAAGACAGACCATAGCCTGAGAAGGGCATAGTGGCCAAGGTCTCAATGCAACAGGGATGAGGGCTTGGTCTCCTCACCAGGAAAGGCACCAGATTGGCAGAGGTCCTTGTTGAGAGTGAGAAAAATATGCACTAGGTAACAGAGGAGGGAAAAGATGAGTACAAGCTGTCAGTCTGAAATGAGCTAGAGTACCAGTATCTATTATTTGTCCCACTGACCTTCTTTTCTAAGTCCTTACTGGGAACAAAAGCTCACCAGTATCTTGGAGGAGGTTTTCCCAGAACCTATAAGCAAAAGAAGAGCCAAATGCTGCAAGGGGTGGACTGTAGTGGATGCTTTCATGCACTGTCCAGATTCCTATTCAGGAAGATTCCTGGTCAGGAGTGAAAGTCTTATTCCCCAGCTGCTGGGAGTGCTGTCAGAAGCTGGCTGTCAGCTGTTAGCTTGTGGGTTTGCCTCATCTAAAGAAAACTGCCTGGTGATCAGAAAGTCACACCTCCTTCCAAGGACAACCTGCATTGAGTGACCCTCTTGTACCAACTTGGAACACCTCTGAAAGGCCACCCCAGGTCCAGAACTCCACGTGGGGCAGCTGATGATTTCCCTGAGACTGCTTCACATCTCAACTTCTTCCTCTGTCTAATCCTGCTTTTCCCCTCCCCCTTCACAGGAAGTGATCCCAAGAGCACTGCCTAATAAACTGTTTCCCTGGGAACATGACCCATAACAGCCAGTAAAACTTGGGTTATTACCAGATGAGATAATTCATATTCATAGGCCAGTGAGACCTATGAATGAAAAAACTCTGCTTATAAAAAGGTTATTTCTTATTAATACCCAACTGTAATTATGAGCCTCTTACTAGTTGCCGATAGATTTTGATCAAACATACATATATGAGCAAAGTGAACTCTTTTTGAGAACTTTTGAATACATTCAATCTGGGCACATCTCACTTCAAATGCCAGTTTTCCAACCCTCATTTCAGTTCTCAGTTTGGATTTTAGTCATTTCATGAAAAAGAATGTATTTACACAGAGAGCTAAGTAGATGCAATCATTTCATCAAAGAGACTGTATTTCCACAGAGCTAAGTGGATGCTGACATTCCTCAGAATTTTGATACATGGTCGGAAACTAGAGGAGAACTTGTGGATTCATAAACTCATTCCTAGGATCCTAAGGTTTTGTGCCTTCTTGGCATGCATGGCTTGTTTTTCAGCCCAGTCAATTCTTAAAACTGAACCAACCAGATAAAGCAAATGTTCAGTAATTCAGATGGATGCTGGGGTTCACATTCCATGCAGAAATTAAAACATATGATTCATTTTTATCAAGCATTATTATTAATCTTTTCTTAAATTATGACATTATCTTCACCCAATACCAGCTCTATAAATTCTGTGGAGGTTTGGGGAGCTCAGGACAGATCAAGAAAATGGAATTGGTATGTCCCCAGCCGCCATCTCTTTGTGTGAGTGTTCACTTACTTCTGAGTTCCTGGACAAATCAGCAAAGCAGTTTTTCTTCCTTGCCACTTCCAGTTTAGGACATAGGAGACTTTGGGAAAAGAACAAGGTGGTTTCTCCAAGTTGCACAACCAAAAATTATTGGTCTAAGGAAGTAGTTTAGAAAGCCTCTTCAGCAACTTAGCACTCTACACAAATAGAGTAAGTCTCTATGCTCCACTGCAAATTCTTCTGTACAGACTATATACTGAGCCTGTATCCCCTCAACTATATATTATCATTGAGGTGACAAGTATAGAGAAAATGCACACATGATCATTTACTGACACGAATCATGTAACAAGCCTAAATGGCCGTATTCACAGGCAAATGCTTCTGACAAAGATACCATGGAAGATGGGCATCCACACCTTGTCTTTTGATGTGAGTAAGAAATTGAGAACTTCTTTCCCTTTTCATATGATCTTCTGAGGCATGTGAACTAGACTTTCCACTTGATATCAAACTTCTCAGATCTTTTATTAAAAGGGGCATATGGACTATTCATCATGTGATGGTGTCATGTCACATGGTCCCAGTGGACCACACCTGACCCTTTTCCCTCCCAGCTCCCCCTAGCTCTGCTTTTCATGGTTTGGATGATCCTATCAGCTCTAAACATCTCTGGTTAAGAGGATGGAAAGAACCAACCCCCCTGAGCTCCTCAGCTTTAAAGGGAGGGCACAAGAGCTCTATGCTCCCATCATAAGATGGCTGCAGAGTCTGGGAAGAGGGGGTGGATGTGGAATGGAGAGGTGAGGAGAACCAAGCAGTTAGGTGAGTGTTTTAGGCCAGGTTCTGTCAGGTTGAGTCGGAGCTCATCCCTTCTAGGCCGTGTGCTCTCTCAATCATAGGAGGCCCCCTCCTCACAGCGCCTGCACAACTGACTTGGCCAGCATAGGGCCGGTGTCCAGGTGAAGAGCTCTCGAGCCAGCAAAGGGTGGGTGTCTAGGCAAACAGCTTCCAAGCCTCGCTCTCATGTTTGCCTCATGAATATGCATTTTGATATCAAAATACTTGCAGCAGTACTTTTCCTCTTCCTCTCAAAACCGTTTGCATTTCACCAGGTGCTTCTCCACGGAAAGGCTGCCATTCACAGGAAACTTCTCTGCTTTCGGTGGCCTTTTTACTCTCAGCTGTGATCATCCACCTGCTGGGCCATTAGTACCCTGGGCTTCTCCCAGCATGCCAGCTTTAGCTCCTCATATGGTCACACATGGAGTAAGGCCACAGCCCCCAGCTGGTCTCCAGCTTGAAGCGAATGCTCCCCACCCTGAGATCCAAATGACTCCTCCTCAGTTTCTTTAGGTCTGTTCTGCACAAGAATCTAGAGCAGCTCCCGGATGCCCTGGCGGCATGTGAGCACCCTCTAATCAGAGACAAGGGGTTTCTTTCTCACCACAGGTTCCTTGGCTGTTAGAAGAGTGCTGGCCCAGGGGTGACCCTCAGTGGCTCTTTGTTGCCTCCTGTCCGGCCAGCCCTCACAGACAGTCCCCGCGCAGGGCCCTGAATGGGCAATAGAACACAGAGATTGCACTGCAGGAGACCAGGGTTGGGATGCAGACAAAGCGCAGAGACTAATGTTTAAGCAGATCATTTTGGTTCAACATTTTTAAACGCTATGAGACAAGGGATGGAGATCAGGCAAAGTGATCCAGAGATGACATCTGTGGAAGCCCTGAGGACAGTAGCATCCATTTTCACTCCTTGAGCCAACAGTGGGGCTACCGGCCATCTGCTCCCCTTCCTGCCCTTATCTGTTTAATCTAAGTTCTTCTTCCTCCCCAGCCAGCCAGCTCTTCTGTTCTAAGGAAGCGAATCTGCTTTCTGTAACCCCCAGGACTGGCTGGATACTGACTGGCCATCTTTGTCCATTCTTGCCTTTCTCTGTGAATATGTTCATTCTGTCCCCCAAAACTTGCTCAAATCCAAGGGATCTCAGCAGCCTTCCCTAATGAATTCTCTTCTAATCCCTTTATTTCCCTCCTACTCAGACTTATGCTCTTAACTTGTACAATCTGACTTTAAGGACGCAGATAAATCACACTGGTCCTGGGCATGATCTGGACTTCTCTAGATAAAAGTCATTCAAGGAAAGGTGTCAGGATTCTCCAGATGCACCTTTATAAACACAGGAAATGTAATGGTATAGCATTGCTTTTCAATGTGGAAATCAACACAGTAGATTCTGTCCACCTCCTTTTCCTAGGAACTCCTGGTGTCTGCATTTCAAAACATAGTTCTCTATGTAAATTTGACACTGTTTATAGAGATGAATATCTGGGGGGAAATCTGAAGGGGAAGTGTATTAAAATATGCTGCATAGCCACTATCAATTTTTATATTTGACTCCCAACCGAGTAATAGTCTCTTGAGTAATTTATCCACCTTTATATTCTTATAGAATAGATAAGGAAACAAAATAATAACAATAACTTTATAATTGTGCCTACAGCTTGACAGTTCACATCTAATGTAAATGTCACCCACATGGAGAAACTGCCCTGAAGCTACAGGAGAGTTCCTGTTGTTTTTCTTTCTGCTCCCAGCATACCTCATCATCATACCTCTAGGGCAGCACCTCTTGTGAAATTCTGCAATTTATGTTACACACCTGACTCCTTAGCATATAAAAGTCTTCAAGGTCGGGAACTGTGGCTCTTTGATTTCACATATGGTCTGGCTCATGACAGAGCTCAGTATACTTTACAAATACCTAATAGGTAAATAAGTGAATGAATGTGGTATTTCTTTATTAAGTGTTTGATAAAAGCTTGCTATATGATTCATCAGTTATGATAAAATAAAGAAAAATACAAGCAGATAAGTCTTGCTAGTAACTGTGGAAAACTACCCGTGGGAGAAAGTTTGGAGTTGTAGATAAATCTCTAAATTTTCCTATGAATTCTTTTATCCCTTTTATAGATAATGAGGACTTCATTATATTAGTTAGGACAGCACCTCTGCAGGGGTGTGAGGTCGATTTAACTAAGTCCTGTGGTTCCCTAAGAGTTAGAAAAGAAAAAGCATTCCAAGAGTTTAAAAACTTATACAACAAATAGTTACAATGTAAATTATGGGGTATTAGATGCTTCTCTGAGTATTTTCTCCTTCATGCTTAAATGTTAATCTCTAAGTTATGTGCTGTAATAACAGATCCGACTGAAAAAGTGTTTCTGGCACTAATGTGTAAAATATATACATGCAATTTGAAGACTGAAAAATGGCACATTCTTTGGTGAATATAAAGAATGGTATCAAAGTTACTGCTACTCTAGGGAAACAGAACGTGATTATCTACAAGGTTAGCTGATTTTAAATACTAATTGCCAAACTGTTCAATAAAATATGAATACTTATCATAGCAATCCATATCACATGTTATATATCCTATATTCCGGGGGTGACATGCCCCTTCTTAAAGAAACATACTCTAACTAGGTAATGTCAAACATTATAAAGTGAGTGGAAATTGAGACTGAAGTTTTTCTTTCCTATTGGCTGCTCAATTGGACTTAAACCTCTAAGAAAAGACTAAAAGTATAAACAACACTCTGTATCCATGGTAACATGCATAAGAAGGTAGTTATTTTTTCTTTACATTTTTAAATTTCAGGGTTTAATAGCATATTATTTGCATTGCTTCAGGCCCACAATTCCTCCAGTTGGTCATTAAGTATCAGGAAAAGCCCTCTCTGCCAGTTCTTATAGCTTAAATAAAATGCCACTTACAAGTCTCATGAACAAAAGAGCTACAGTGTCAGTGTGAGCTCAGGTTGACTATTGTCATGATTTGGCCTAGAAGCAAGTACCCCAGACCATGTAGCCCAGAAGCCAGGCTTGTGACCTGAAACTGCATTCACAAGGACGCCTTTTCAGTTACTATTAATTAGACTCAAGAGATCGCTCTGTCGAGGTGAACACACCAGAAAAACAGTGCCAAACCCATGTTCTCATACCTTCAACTGGCTGCTGTAGGAATGCTGCAGGGACAAAGAGTTCTGGGTAAATGCAATGTATGTTAATCCCCTCTTATTGTGGAGCACCACTCCCCAATGTACCAATTTAGAAGTTCAAGTTTTCTATTTGCTTTAAGAAAGACTCATTCACAACAGATCAGATAATTGAGGTGTAAAGGGAGAATCCACTTAAAAATCTGATGCTCTTTCTACACATCACTATTAAAGCATTTTAGTAGTAATCTGGAAAGTTCTGTCCAAGTTGAAACCAAAACTCCTTTTTCTGGCTACAGAGACTCCCTGTCCTCAGCCCCTGGACACCTGGATGTCTTACACTAGACAGGTGCCTGCCTCACGACTTGGACTTGGCTGCAGAGATAGCCTTCATAAACCCAACTCCAGATGACTTATGCAAACAGAGGGAAAAATACTTGCTGAAAACTGGAGCTAATCTAGGAAGCTATAAATTTAGATTGGATTTTTCTTCTAAGAGTTTATTTGTAAATCAGGTTTTGGAACTGGAGCAAATATTTTCCCATAGGAACTTTGTAATAGATGTGGCTTTGCAAATTCAACACTTAATGTAAATGAAATGTTACACATTAGCAAAAATATCCTTTACCAGTTGTATTTTTTGTCTTTTTCAGGTGCATTATGGATTAAATGGGCTCTGTGGATTGATCTAGGACCTAGACCATCAAGTACAAAGGTTTCTTTGGGAAATCAGTCTCCTCAAAAAACTGGACTTGAGGAATCCTCCTGATACCAAAACCTTACTGAGAAGAGAAAATTCCCTCCAATGAATGGCTCTGGTGATGCCACTCAGAGGCGAGGAGGGGCAGGCTATGCTGTGTAAGCGACATTCATAAATTTGGTGTTTGTACTTTGGAAACTGCCAGCACTTAATTTAGAAAGTATTACAGCTATATTAGGCAGAAGGCGAACTCAACAGTGTTTAGACCAGGAAGTCAAAAAGGAAAACAAACAGTAAAGCAAAATATAGAACCAAGATTTGAACAGAGATAGTTGGTGGAAGTAAGCAGTTCATGGCAGGGTCATGAGCAAGACCCATGTTTCAGTGCCAAACAAGGCAATGAATGTGAACATTTCTTTACTAGATTCAGTAAAGAAATGCAAGGGCAGCAAACCAAAGGACTGTGATGCTGATCACACGAACTTTCTATTCTTTTGTCCTTGTTTTATGTAGACTCTGACAGTGAATACGTTCTCAACAGTCTAAGCTCTCATGAAGTCATGTGTGCATCCCACTCTGCAGCCATGACCCACATTCTAGGTACTTCCTCCACCTCCCACCCTCCAAGAAGCTGTGAGCAGCCAGAGCTCTCTTTCTAGGTAATTTCCCAATTGTTTTTGCCCCCGAATGGCAAAGGAGATCAAATATTTTTTCAGCCAGAATGAGGAGTGAGGTGAGATCAGGAAGAGGAGCAAAAGACAGAGCTGTGACCCATAAGAAAGCCCAGGAATTAGTTTAAGAGATTGTCAGGGGACGAGGGTCCCTTTGGAAGAGAGAAAGTGCACATACAACATGGTTCCTGGGAAAAGGAATTAAAGCAGAGGGCCAGGAGGAAGACAGAAATGCTGAGTGAGTTGCATGAAATGATGCTTGGAATCTCCCAGAAAAAAAAAGTTAGAAATGAAAAATGTACGTGATTAGTTCGTATTTTTATGGTACCTGGGAGGGAGCAGAAGATAAATTCCTAAGCAAGAACAGCAATTGTGAGGCTGACCAACGACTCCCCAGATTGCCAAAATTGGCAGTTTGTGCCCAGTTTACATAATACCTAAGGTTTGGGAAAGTCTCTAGTGCTCTGTAGTCTCCCCAGAAGTACTTGACTTTCTGTTCTGTTCACCAACCACTTGGGCACCTTGGAGATCTTGACTTTAACGGCCCAACTCTAGCCGTGACCCCAGGGAACCACAATAGCTGGGTTGGAGTACAAACCTCCTGTGTTTTGAAGGAGGGGAGAGGGATTCAAATGCTATGTCCTTTGTCATCATAATGTATCCTATCATTTGGGGCAATTTGTCTCAATTGCCACCATTAGAACAAAATGGCAGAAGATAGATTTTTTTTTAAGCTGTTGAAAAATGTTTTCCAGGGTCAGTTAAGAAAAGGCCCACACTATAAAATATTATTTCCACTGCACCAAACTCAAAAGTGGCTGTCTGCAAAGAAGCTGTTGGAAGAGAAAGGAAAGTGACAGTCTGATGGTTGGGATAGATTGAAAGCATTAGGTAAAATTACATCACTGGTAGGAGACTTTTCCCACTCCTCTGGACCTGGAATTTTGAGCATTTGTGGGACTGGATCCAGTCTCATTTTTCAGCACTTCATCTAGAGTCTTAGTGCTTTCAATATGTTAATTTCAGAATAGTGTTTCTTGCCACTTAGCTCAAATAATCCCTTTTTGGGTAAACTAAGTGAAGGGGAATAAGAAAGTGCATTTAAAAAAGAGTTATGTTCAATCTATTGAGATTGTTGGAAGTCTGACTTGGTAGGAAACCTAACCTCTGGGACGGCTGCCACTGTGGCCATTCCCTGGTGGCACAGTAACTCCTTAGCTCCATGATGTTTGGAAAGTGTGGTTTGGACAACATAGATCATAAAAATATATCAGTCTTCCAAAGGTTCATCCCAAGAAGTTCACACTGAGGCGAACACAATACCTGTTGTCTGTATCAGAAGGGCTCCATTTCCAAATAGGATTTGAGTTGGGAAAAGGGCTTGTATATGCTATCCTGGCAGTTATTTCCTAAACTTAATTGTGTTTATTAATGTATATTATCAGAGTAGGTAAGCTTTTACCATCTCACTGATTCGGGTACACTGGAGGAAGATCTTTCTGACTCCCTGACTGTCTGGATTATGAAATAATTTGGAGCACAATGATTGTTTAAAGTAGTTTCACTTGACTGTTTGTTAGCCACAGTTTTGAGGGAGCTGCTTCAACAAAATAATACAAGTGAGTTGTCTTAGCTTGTCCATCATTTGCATCTGTTCCACAATGTTACCTTAAATTGGACTGGGTTATATTTCCTTTGCTTCTGAGAATCACAGATCATCAAGAGGTGGAAAGGGAAGGAGAGATCATATAGCCCAAAGGCTGACAAACTTTTCTGTAAAGGGCAAGATCGTAAATATTTCAGACTTGGCAGGCCATATGGTCTCTGTCATAACTACTCAACTCTAGATGGCATGAAAACAGTCATAGATGATATAAAAATTAATGAGTGTGGCTGTATCCCAACAAAACTTTATTTACAAAAACAGGCAACAGGCATGATTTGACTGACGGAACCTAGTTTGTCAACCCCTGACCTAGTCCCATTTCCTCACTCTGCAGATAAGGAAAAGGAAATCTAGAAGATTGGGAATTTCCCAGAGTTGTTAGAAGGTTCATAGCAAAGCCAGATTCCGAACCTACAAATTATATGTAGAATCTAGCTTTATTTCCACCATACCACATCAGTTCTGACTCATTTTGTGAAGCTTCTACCCTGTAGATGACATGGATTTGAGTCCATGTCAAGAAATTATGTACCAGTAAAGTTCAATTATTTAATAAAAAGCACTTTGAAGAAGAGATTTTGTAGGAGACTGTCACTAATTAGTGGCATTACTCTGGGTGCCATTGTTATGTTTAAAGATGGCATTAAAGGAGTTAAAAATGGAAAGATTGGTATTATGTCACAGGGTCTCATTTTAACAAGGTTTTTCACTAGAGTTGATTTGAATAAAGCTAGCAAACTAGGGTTTCCAATTCACCAAAGAACAGTCAGTCTCTACCACAGAAGTTCTTAATATGGAATGAAAAGGGTCCGTGAATTCCAGAATTCATGCAGAAGTTTCTGGGCTTGTGCTGTTTTCTCAGGACAGTAGGTACAGCTTTCTTCACATCCCCAAGGGAATTTGTGACCCTGAATTATAGGATTCTTAAGGTGAGAAATTCCTGCCCAGCCAGGATGCTGGAACCGGCCACCGGAAGGGAGCATAAACAAGCTCCAACCAGTCACATCCCTGTCCTCACACATGCCCTCAGTGGCCGGCTCATGAAAGGGTTTTTAGCTAGCCACCAGAAAATCCAGAGGGCAAGGAAAAGTAGTCCTGATTTTGTCAGCACAGATGAGTACCCAGTAGCGTCTGTGGGGTGAGTTTGGCATCAGAGGGCCCCGAGCAGTGAGGTTCCGAGTCAGGGGCAGTGTCATTGCAGTTTCATAGCAAGACCCCAGTCACTGACTGGGGACAGGGAAGGCCAAGGACTGGTACATAAATTCAGCTCCCAGAAGCTAGTAAATAGGCTTGACTTCTAGCAATGTAGTGGACCAAGTTGACTCAGCCATCTCTCCTGTTACAAACACAGAGAAGTCCTGGATGAAATTGAATGAAAAGAAAGCTTGTTTTTCAACACAAGTTAAATTATAAAGAAAGAAATGGAAACTGTCATATGCCAGAAGCCAAGAGTGAACTCAAAGCATAATGGTCAGCTTCAGCTGAAGCCACAGTAGCTCAGGAGGCTAACAGCTAGACCCTTCATTCCTGAGCATGGGTAAGAACGTGGCCTTGGGTCTACTGATGGAAGGAGTCAGAGGAGAGGTTTAACCCTACAGCTACAAGGGCTATTGGTTTATGAGAAGGGGTCCAGAAAAATCTATCCAATGGCTGGAATAGGTTTTAAGCTTCTTATGTGGCCCAGGGCTCCAGGTAGGAAAAAATAAACTTAAAAGCCAATTTGTGAATAAAATTAAAAGCCAATCTTGCATTTGAGGTTCAGGGGAGGGATCTGAATTTATAACATACCTGGATTGGGAATCTCTGGCTGAGGAGAAAATGGTTCAAACTGGAGTATGCTTGATGTCCACAGATGCCTTCACAGAACTAGGGCAGACAGCTGACAGCCCAGGCCCATGTGCTCCTGGGGAAAGATGCCATCTATGGAAGAGGAGCTTGTACAAGATTTCACATACACATGCACACATGGCACTAAACCACCATGGGAGAAACAGGAACCTGAGGATGATTGAACAATCTAGAAGAGACTCTAAAATAGACATTTAAAAAATATAAAATACAATGTAGAACCGTTAGGAAAGAATAAATGAAAGACAACAATAACAAGGGTTTGAAAAAGCACCATATAGACATTATAGAAATGAGAATTATAATCATAGACCTGTGAAAGTTTCTACATAGCTGAGAAGAACTTTACTGAGCTGGACGGCAGTGCTGGCCAGAATGCTACGTACGCTGAAAGGTACAGGCACAGAAATCCAAGGTCACGAGGAACCCACGGACAGCTTAGACTTCAAGGCGAAGGCATCAAGACAGCTCAGGCCTGTCTCCTAGGTTCCCACCCTACTGGGCCTCAGGTTCCTGAGGTCAGAATTGTCAGGAGGAAGTGGGCCTACACCTGGAAGTGTCAGGCCTCGGGAACTCTTGGTGAGCAAAACTTGGAAAAAGGGGGCTATCTTCCTGATAGTCCTGACTTACCTGCCATCACCTCAGTCACCTGTCCTCCAAGGCTGTCCTTCCTCCCTTGAGAGGAAGAGGGAAGTGTCCACCTTCCCTCCAATTTCTTACTGGGTCTGTGATCCTTCAACTGAGTATAGCCTTTACATGGCCTTAAGAGCTGTCAAGAATGGTTTTCTAAAAGCCATACTGAACAAGGTTTCCCTGAGCAAGGACCTGACCCCAGGAAGAGGAGCCATATTACCAGGCCTGTAGACCTCATCAGGAACCTCAGAGAAGGCAGTTTTCTCCCCTGAGCAGGATACTTAACAAAAGGATGGACACTAGGATGCTCAATCTCAAGGTCACTGAGCAGCTTCCCTCTGTGGAATCCCCTTGGCCAACTGTTGGTCCCTCATCCATGACCTATTTCTGGCCTGGTCTTTGAAAACTGGTTGCTACCCCAGACACTGAACATCTGATCCCTTCTAGTTTGGACCTCAGATAACTGTGAACCACATTCTTCTGCCCGCTTCTCCCAGGCCTGATGCCCCCTGCCCCCAGCCATTTTGGGAGACATTTTCACAGCCAAGTAAGACCTTTCCAGAAGGTGAATCTGCCCTTTGCTTCTGTTGCTAGGAATCAATTCCTTTTCTGAGAAACTTCCAACAGGTAGGAGAGAATTAGGGGAAACACCTTTGCTTCAGGGGTCCTGGAACAGCTTGATTTAGAAGCTGGAGATGAATTTTCCCAGGAGCTTCACCATGGAGAAGCCTGAGGAGCTGTGCTCAATAGCGCTTTGCCGTCGTTTGGGCAGCACACATGAACGGCCAAAGAAAATGCTGCTGCTAGCACTGTGACAATGGGGCGGCCCCTCTGGGGACAGAGCCTCAGAGGGGCCCTGCCACCACTGGATGTGAAAATGCCCTCTCCCTCCCTGGCCTGTTCAACATGCCCTGGTTCCAAAGCTGAATCAGCAAGGCAAGCCAATTCTGGGACAAAATGAGCACCTTTGTTATCTTAAATGACTTGTACCATCTCACTCCCTGTATGAAGCAAAATGCCTCTTAATAAAATCACCTTGGTTTCCATAAGTATGTAGTACATTATCACAGTGATGATTTTATTAGGCCACTAGAAGTTGTCCTCCAAGGGTATTAAAAGGTTGGCACCAAGGATGTCAATCTAATAGGGGAAAGCTGAATGTCCACTTTTCTACCAGAAACTAAAAGCTTAGTTTGACTCTGGCTATCTGAACAGATCTTCATATTAAATGACATCTCAAGGCCAAATCTGTAGTCAAAATATTATTATCCCAAAATAAAATCCCAAGGGGACCCACTTAGATAGGCTACTTCTAGCAAAGTATTATGAGAATAAAACATTTTCAATTCAGTTTTTGCTCTTGGGTTAAAAGACACAAGCAGGAAGATGACCTATTTTGAGTTTGTCTCGCTGTTCCCCATAAAGCAGACCCCATATATTTTGGATCATCTTTAGCTTTGTTGTGTACACATGATACTTTGTGTGGGACCTTTTGGTAGTGATATAGCCACAGCCCAGACCATTCGAAAGATGGGTGGAATGGAAGGAGTACAAATGCCCTCTCTGTTGAATGCCTTCTAGGGAAGCAGAGTAATGGCTGTAGGAATACCTGCCTGGGTCCGATTCCCAGTTCTGCCATTAATTGGCTGTGTGACTTTGGGTGTATCACTTAACCTTTCTGTGCCTTGGTCTTCTCACTGTATAAAGATAATATGAGCCTATATTGTAGAATTGTTTTGAGGATCAGTGTATAATACCTGTACAGCATTTACCTTATACTAAGTTAATTATTAGCTAAGTGAACCTTCATTTCCAGAGCAAGAATGTAATACCACACACCTAACAGAAGAATCCCACCTAAATTCCATATGCAGAGGAAATTCTTTTCTGGCTATGCAGCTGCTGAGGGAGATACAGACATTTCCAAGAATATTTGGGCATTCTTAACTGAAAGGACATATTTTTATTAAACAAGAATGGGACATTGGTAGACTACAGATGTAGAGTATCGAGTGGGGACAGTCTGCACTGCCCTAAATGCAGGCTCTCCCAGCAAATGAGGGGAGGATTAGTGCCTCGCTCAGAGTGGTATTGCAAAATAAAATAAAATAACCCATGAAAAGTGCTCAGCACAGTGCTCTGCACAAGGTAATCACTCAACACATGTTAACCTTGGATGTACCTAAAACTCAGGCCAGGGGCCCTGGGCAATCACAGGAGGGTTGTGTGGTATGTGCTGGAGCCAGGACTCTGGGGCTCCATGGCCACTGCTTTCACAATATGCCTCTCTTCTCCTCTTCTTGGGATTCTGCAAACATGAGGGCCTCCTAGCCTGTTCGCAGGAGCTGACCACATACAGTGCAGGTTTTTATAGCGTGCTCCCCTCAGCCAGCAAGGTGGCTGGTACCCATCTGAGGGACACCTCCCTCCAGTGACTCAGTGATACCATTCCCGGGGGGCGGCGGGGTGTTGATAAAGAGACTGCTGACAAGAAGAACTGCTCTACAATTCTACAGTGTGTTGGTCCTCCAAAGCCCCAGCCCCCGAAGTCACCCTGTGACCAGGAAAAAAATAAACTATTCTGTAAACTGCTTTTAAACACACCAATTATTGGGCCAGCCAATATTATGCAACAGAACCCTGTAACAGCTCACAGAGCAACCACTTGATAGCACTGCTTATTCAAGTTTTAACTATTGAGTTTTTCTTCTTGCTGCTAACCTATGAGATTCCTTAGCTCCTATCCATGACTGCAGATGGCTGCAGTGGCCTACCACCACGGTGTTTGTGGTCTAAGATTACTCAGAGACCTTGAGGAGCAGCATGATCTAGCACCCTGGCTTTCTTATTTTCCTAAACAACAAAATAACCTTAAGGAGTAGAAGGCAGGGAGGTCCCTAAAATGTCTGTATTTAATCTACACTTGGATCTGGGAATGCCAGGAATAAAATGCTGATAAGATAATGTTGTAGCTCTATCTGCAGATGGGTCAGCCTTTGAAGTGGCTGACTGGCATTGTGCTGTACTGTCTAATTAATAGAGGATTTTCCTATGCATTATCTCATATGATTCATCAAACCCCTGTAGAGTCAGTAGGACATTTTATAGTTAAGGAGATTGAACCTCTGAGAGGTTGTAACTTGTGCAAGTTAATAGAGCTCAACAGATGTACTGACTATTGGCCCAGTGTCCTGCCTGCTCCACCCCACAGAGCGCCCTCATGCCCCCCAAGTCTCTGTGCAGAGTGTAGAAAATGTAGCTAACCCTGGGTCCAAGCAGCCCCCAGGAGCGATGCAGTGAGACCGTGAAGATTATTAGAACAATTCAAACAGCTTGATAGGATTTAATTGTTTGGAAGGTATTCAACATGGTATTTCCAAACACTAACGGAGAATGCTGGAGACTGTTTTCCCAGATAATGATGCTACTTTAATTTTGGAGAGTTATTTCATGTTTACAAAACACAATTTTCTTATATGATCCCAGACACAATCTGGAATTGGTGTGAAAGTTTGCATTTTTATTAAAAGGAATAATAACTTACTGGAAATAAGAAAAGATGATGGAGATGAACACAAAAAAGGGAGACGAGCAGGTCCTGCCTCCACCCCTCTCCCCACTTACCTGCCACTTGCAGGCCAGGTATACCCAGCAGGCTGGATATCAAGCCCGGAGCCCGTTTCCTCCTGCCCTTTAGGGCCCCAGCCACTTGACTTTGTTACTGAGCCAGCTTTCTGACCTCAGAGGGATATGTCTTTTACTGCCTAGAAAGGTGTTTTATTGTCTCAAACTGATGCCCACAGAGGCATCTGAAAGCAAGCTATGGGTGAGCCAAATTGTACAGGTGCAGCTGGTAGGAATGAGGGGCTGAGGAAAGCTTTGAAGCCTGGAGGGGTCTGCAGAAGGATGAAGTATGAAGCCCTCCCCCAACTCTAGATGGAGACAATCCCCAGGTGAAAGTTAGCCTTTTTAATTTTGTTTTTAATCTGGGGCTGTCCTGCCAGACCTTGGCAGTGTGCTCTTTTTGGGTGGATTTACCTGTAAATGCCACTCAGGCCTCCACATGGGAAGCAAGGCCTTGAGGAAGGATGGGAAGAGATTGAGCTGCAGCGGGGCCCCAGCCAGGGCAGAACAGCTGAGGCTGCCTAAGTGTAAGAGGAGGGTCGGCAGCCCAGGTTACAGTGCTCAGGGAGCCCGGGGCCTTGGGCCCACCCCTGCAGGAGCAAGCCTTTCCTCTGGTGCATTAAAGAGCCTTCCCACAGTCTGTCCTCACACAGCCACCAGGGTGATCCTTTTGAACCAGATCCTGTCCCTAACTGCCTCAAACTGGTCTCCCCATAGAGGGCTTACCTCCTGCCTCTCCTCTTCATCCCATTGATCCAGCCCATGGCCTCCCGCCTGCTCCCATCAAACTGGCTTGCTCCCCCTCAGGGCTCCTGCACTGGCTGTACCCACTGCAGGGGAATGCGCTTCCCCAGAAATTCAGAGGCCTGATGTCCATCCCCAAATCCTGAAAACTTGGATCAGATTTCCCTTTCCCCATGCAAACTGCTCAGCCTTCCTGTCTCCTTACCATGCAATTTACTCATGTATTATGTGTGTGGTCTGAGTTCTGTCCCTAAAATGTAAACTCTCCAGGGGCAGGGGTATCTATCTCACTCATTGACATGTCCCCAGTGGCCACATAGTGCCTGGGGCCTGGTTAGGGTTCAGTTAGCATTCGCTGGGCTCCCTGGTGTCCCGTGTCCCTTTTGTGTGAGACAGGACCCTCTGGAAGCTGTAAGTGCCCACGTCAGCATCCAGGGTTCTGGAAGAGGGGCTTGAAATGCTAGGCAGGGAGTCTTGGAGACTCCAGGAGAGGCGGTGAACACCAGCGTGGGATAGGGGCAGCCAGTCACTCTAACCCCTCCACTGCCTTGGCTAGGTGACCTCAAACCTTGCCAGCCCTGAACGGGATTGGCTCTAGCACTCAGCAGGATTGCTCCACGGTAAGGTTTTCAGAGCTAGCTAGGAAAATATCAGGACCAGAGCTGCTAACATAATTAGCAAGGATCAGTCCAAAATGAAAAAAATGGGGCTCCCTGTTAAAAATGTGTAAGAATTGCAAGATGGTGGCAGCAGGTCACTGAACCAAGTGCAGGGTCCTTCTGAGGACTGACCACTAATTGCATCTCACAGATCTCCCTGCCACAAAATTCCCCATGACAAATGTAGATCACCTATGCCTGAGATGTGTAGCATGTTTCTCCCTAAGGAAAGAAGCCCTAGGGTGCAATGGGAGACAGTCCCAGAGAAAACCTAAAGCTACCAAGAATGGTGTCCTTGGAACTGTCCAAAGGCCCTGATGTCATACTGAAGGATGGGGGTGGGATGAGGAGGTAGCAGAATGAAGTAACATCAAAGGTGGCATCTGGGGCCAGGCTGGGTTGATGTCCATGAGAAATGAGCAGGCAAGATTCTGGATCATTTTCCACCCAGAAAAGTGGTCTGTGATCAGCAAAAGCTACGCAAAGAGAAGACGAATAAGAGAACTCCAATTTGGAGGAAGAAAACCAAGGTTGAGTCATGGGTTGTGGCTCATTATGCTGGAAGCCTAAGGCCTTTACACATGAATCGGCTGAAGGCGGGCACAGCCTTACATTCCTGATAACACTTGGTGGGCATCCGGCAATACCAGATGCTGAGGTAGGTCCTATCACTTCATTTCGATGGCACTTCCCAGTTTAAAAAGTGCTTCCATCTACATAGTGACTTCACTGGACTCTCTCTGCTACCAGGTCAGCAAAGTATTGTTATCCCCAGACAGGTCGACAGGTTATGACCAGCCCAGGTTGACAGAGTTGGTAAGGCCACTGAGGGCACAGGAACTCAGCTCTGCTGGCTTTGAGTCCAGTGCTTTCTTCCTTTCTTCCATGATGCTTGTCTTGCCTGAGGGGGGATTTTCCCTGGCAAGTTCGCTCTGGATTCTGGGAGATTGAATAACAACAAATAACAACAACCAACCCCTGAACTCTGGGGTAACAGGGTTTATACGCTTGGTGGCAGGTTGAGTGCTGAAATCACGTCTGCCTCCAGGTCCGTGGCTGTCTCTGCCTCCTGGCAGAGCACTGGGCAGAGCTCTTTGTAGAGTAACACTGACTATCAGGGCTCCCGGCCAGCGGGTGTGGAAGCCGGTGCCTGCGCAGTAAGACCGGCTACAGCATCAAGCCCCTTAGAGCCAGGGGAGGCTCCTGGCTCTAGGAACTTCCAATTTCCTACAATGCTCTTGTTACTGGACGCTACTGTCTTCCCAGAGTTCAGAGCCTGAGACAGACAGACAAATGCAGGCCAGGGCATCTCAAGCAGATGGCAACACATTGACCGCAACTTGCCTCCAGCATACCCATACCAATACTCTCCAGCACAGTGGAAGGGATGGTGAGTTGCTTCGAGACGCAGAGCGCTAGCCCCAACCTCGGGAAAAGGTAGCTTGTCAGAGGGCTTGGCTGGTTCCCTCATACAAACATAATAGGAAATGCTTTTGGGGTCATCCAATAAATGTGAACTACAGATAAGTACAAATGAATAAAAACGTAGTATCCTGAGTGCATCTGTGTTTTGAAATGGTCCATTACCCTCTTGTCAGAAAGACTCCTTCCTTCCAAGCATTGCTGGTTCCTGCACTAAAAGGTGTGCACACAATTCTCCAGATCTCATAATCACGCACAGCTAATGGCTTTGTGAACTGTTACCTGCAGATGCGCAGTGCCAGTGGGTTTGAGTTAAATACCTCAATCACTGGCATTTTCTCTAAAACTTCACAAGTGCAATTAGCCATATTAATGAAATAATCTTGTGTTTTTTTTAGAACTGAAGCTGCATGTGAGTCACACAAAAAGAAAACGCATCTTCCAATCATTTCCACTGTAGAACAGGCACATGTTAAAAACAGCTGAACTTATTTTTCCCTCTTCAAATTCTGCAAAATTTACACCCGGGTTTACTTTCTATGCCAAGTTTCAGAGCTGAGCAAATTTTTATGGTCTACTTATAAACCCTAGAAAAACAAGGTTTATAGGAAATGTTGACACAACCTTAACTAAAGTGGTGCTAGCTGACACCTCGGTATTTTCAATTTGGGGATTTCTACTGGGAAAATATAAACACTAATTCAGCAAAGGTAGCCAACTATAATAAAAATGTTGTAGTCTTCCTGTTCACCTCATGAGCTTCTACTTCAAAAGGTGCTAGTGCAACATGGAGGTGAGTTCGAAAGAGAATGCCCAGTACATGGGGCACCTGCAAATAGCTCAGCCTCCTGGTAACTGTAAACTTTGCCTGGGAATGCATGACCTCACCATGAGTCATGGCTCCCACTGCAGTCCAGTCAGAGAGGTGGCGGAAGATTCCAGGTCTTTATGCGAAACATGTCTGCTACCCTCTCACTGCACACCACCAAACCTGCCCTTAATATAGACAAAAGTAGATTTATTTATGGACCAGTAAAGCAAACCTCTAAAATGCAGAGAAGCCAGAATGATGAAAGTTGGCATAAAGGCACATGATAGAAGATTGCTTTTCAGTGCAGGAGGCTCAGGCTGGGGCCAAAAGTGGTGCCAATAGGACCCAGGTATAAGGGCAAACCGAACGTAAGGACAAAGAGTCAATGACAAGTCTGATTTCCCCATGCCCCTAAACAGCCCAGATGAGGAGCACATGTGTTCTATATTTAGGCTTTGATTTTTACTTTTTTTTCTTCTGGCACAGAAGGAGGTCAGTCCCACAGATAAAGACTGACACACACAAATGGCCCATAAGAGGGGGCAAAGTGAATTAAGCTGAAGTAAATGTTTTAAAATCCTCAGCTAGATAGACTAAACACCACCAGCCTAGGAGCCAGGAGACCCAGCTGTCTGTCCAGGCACTCCCACCAAGGAAACAGAACTCCGGGCTGCCTGAAAAGCCTCCCTTGTGTCTCTGTTTTGTCATCTGTGAAATGGAGGAGGTGATGATTAGAAAGTAGCATCCCTGCAGTGTTTTGTGAATTTTAAACTGCAGGATAAATGGGAATATCATGTTGCGTTCACTGTATTTCTACTTTGGGAAACTATGCTCAGAAAAGGGAAATATTTTCAATTGAGGGACAAATCCTTCAATATAGAGGAGGAAAAAACCCACCCTAGCATATTTGTAATTGCATTTGGCTCATCCTAGAACTGATTTAGAAAGGCATTTACTGCTGACAACTTTGCTTTTGTGTAAAGTCTAATTGCCACTAAAAAGGCCATTAGGGTTACCCCCCAATTACCATCACATATGTCTAAACTTTACCAGCTCCCAAGGGACCACTAAGTTATATAGCTTCATGAACAGAGAGGATTTTGGAAGAAAAATTTTTCCTCCCAGGTTTCTAAGCCTGTTGGCAGCATTTTCCCAGAATGTTTTCAAAAGCTTTCACAAGATATCCTCATAATATTGGAAAAAAATATGAAGCATAATTAAAGACTAATGCTTAACTTCTGCAGGCCGTGCCTTTTTTTTCCAGGTTGAAAAGGAAGACAGTGAGTTTCTGGATGTACCTGTCAAGACTAAATGATTGTTCATTTCCTGCAAATTGGGAATAATGTAATAACATCCAGCTGGGGAGGTAGGCTGTGTTACTTGCTTTTTCCTCTTCCAGAAGCTGGGTCCTTTACCAGCTTGGAAATATTACTGTATGAATGTGCCGAAAACCTTTGGGGAAATGGAAAGAACGACAATATTCTAGACAGCAGCAGTCAGTTTGATGGTCTTACTGGTACCTGAGAAGATTCTAATAGTAAAGGTATACAAAGATTAACTTAAAATGAGGTCTTTGGGGGAAAAAAGGAAGGAGGGATTTACAAAGCCACAAAAATCTTTCTCTAGAATTGGGCTGATTAAATTATACCTGGTAAAATATATACCTGCCACAATTACCTGCTAAAATTATGCATGCCAGTGACTGAGTTTGAGAGAAATAATTTACAATAATGAAATATTTTCACCCAAGAGAAACAGATTAGTACTAATCAAAGTATCTGTGTCTTACTAATGCAGTCATTACCTGGAACAAAAGAAAACATAAATTCAATGCTGAGTTTAAAACTGGAATTCAGCAAAATGTAATCCCAGGCACTTATTTTAAATGCATGATTATATTTTGTAGTATAATAAATTTCATTTGGGGGATTAAAGATGGTGGCATGAGAGGGGAGACAGAGACCTCCTCCTAAAACCATGTATAATATGAAAATATAATTAATACAACTAGTCCTGAAAGAACAACAGGAAAGAGGGCTGCACCAGACTGCATACACCTGGAGAAAAGAGCAGACCTCAGAGAACAGGGTAATATACCAAAGCTGTGGCCCAGTGGGACCCAAGCTCTTCCGCCACCCCAGCTCACTGGTGGTAGGAAGTGAAACAGAGCGGGGGGCGGGTAGAGGCCTGGGGCTGCTGAACACCTAGCCCTGGATATCTGCTCTGTGAGCACAAACCTACGTTCCATGATGCTCTGGTGATTAGTGGGGTTGGAAAGCTAAGTCAGGCGGAATACCTGGAGAGATGGAGATTCCAGTTTCTTGTGGAAAACAGGAATTCATATCTGGCTGAGCTGGGCGGGCAGTCTGAGAGACTTACTAACAGCAAGAGGGCTGCTAAAGGGGCAAGGATTGCACAGAGCTTACTGCTCAGGAAAAAGGACAGGTAGACAAAATTGCCCAGCAGGTTGGGAACTTAAACGATCTTTAGGTGCTCCATCCTCCTGGCTGGCTATGCAACTCCAAGGCCCTCCACCATGATACACAGCCTGCCTTGTCTTCCTCCAAGCTAGCCTTCATTTAGCTCACACAACAGCAGCCCCTGCCCTGGCATCAGGCCAGCCAGAGGGAAGCCCCACCTATGGCAGCTACAAACACAAAGCACAAAGGCTTACACCTGTGTGATAGGCCCACTGGTTCAAGCAGTGGAGATAGGCATAATAGCTGGGAAACAGGAAACACCTCTTTCCTCACCCCAGGCACCAGCACCATTCCTCTGTGATTCCTCTGTGACCCACAACATAGCTCCAGGGGCTGACAGCTCCAGAGAGTAGACCTTCTGGGCACTAGAGGGTGCCCCATACAAATAGGAAACATCAAAGGAACTGGTTCAAAGCAAAATCTCAACACCAGAGAAAGGACTGAGTGAGACTGAATTAATAAATCTTCCTGAGAGAGATTTCAAAATAAAAATCATAAACATGCTCATGGAGGTACAGAAAAATATTCAAGAACTCAGAAATGAATTTAGGACAGAGATCCAATCATTGAAGAGCACAATGTAGGGTATTAAAGGCAGATTAGATACAATGGAGGAGACGATAAATGAAATAGACACTAGGGAAGAGGAATACAAAGAAGCTGAGGCACAGAGAGAAAAAAGGATCTCTAGGAATGAAAGAATACTGAGAAAACTGTGTGACCAATCCAAACAGAACAATATTCATATTATAGGGGTACCAGCAGAAGGAGAGAGAGAAAAAGGGATAGAAAGTGTCTTTGAGGATTGGGGAAGGAGATAGTCTCACAGACCATGGAGGTACACAGATCTCCCAACACAAGGGACCCAATGAGGACAACACCAAAACATATAATAATTTAAATGGCAAAAATCAAGGATAAGGACAGACTATTAAAAGCAGCCAGAGAGAGAAATAAGATGACATACAAAGGAAAACCCATCAGGCTATGATAAGACTTCCTGCAGAAACCTTACAGGACAGAAGGGAGTGGCATGTTATATTTAAGGCAATGAAGCAGAAGGGCCTGGAACCAAGAATACTTTATCCGGCAAGATTATTATTTAAATTTGAAGGAGGGATTGAACAATTTCAAGAAAAGCAAAAGCTGAGAGAATTTAGTCCCTGCAAATCATCTCTACAGTGTATTCTGGAGGGACTGCTATAGATGGAAGTGTTCCTAAGGTTAAGTAGCTGTCACCAGAGGTAATAAAAAGGAATACTAAAAGAGTACAGATTTTGATACCTAATATATAAAGAATGGAGGAGGGAAAAAAGGAGGGGAAAAAAAAGAACCTTTGGATTGTGTTTGTAATAGCATACTAAGTGAGGTAAGATAGACTCTTAGATAGTAAGGAAGTTACCCTTGAACCTTTGGTAACCATGAATCTAAAGCCTGCAATGGCAATAAGTACATACCTATTGATAATGACTCTAAATGTAAATGGTCTGAATGCACCAATCAAAAGACACAGAGTCACTGAATGGATAAAAAAAACAAGACCTAACTATATGTTGCCTACAAGAGGCTCACTTCAAACCCAAAGCCACACACATACTAAAAGTGAAGGGATGGAACTAATAGGGAGAGAAAAGCAAGAGTTTCAGTACTTGAATCAGACAAAATAGACTTTAAAACAAAGAAAGACACAAGAGACAAAGACAGACATTACATAATAATAAAGGGGTCAATCCAACAAGAGGATATAACCATTATAAATATCTATGCACCCGACACAGAAGTACCTACATATGTGAAACAAATACTGACACAATTTAAAGGGGAAATAAAATGAAATGCATTCATTCTAGGAGACTTCAACACTCCACTCACTCCAAAGGACAGATCAACCAGACAGAAAATAAATAAGGAGACAGAGGCACTGAACAACACATTAGGACAGATGGACCCAATAGACATCTATAGAACTCTCCACCCAAAAGCAGCAGGATACACATTCTTCTCAAGTGCACATGGAACATTTTCAAGAATAGATCATATACTAGGGCACAAAAAGAACATCATTAAATTCAAAAAGATTGAGAGGTGGAGCCAAGATGGCAGCATGAGTAGGACAGTGAGAATCTCCTCCCAAAAACATGTATCTTTTTGAAAATACAACAAATACAACTATCCCTAAAAGAGAGACCAGAAGACACAGGACAGCAGCCAGACTACATTCACACCTGCGAGAACCCAGCACCTGGTGAAAGGGGTAAGATACAAGCTGCGGCCCGGCGGGACCCAAGGCCCCTCACCCCCACTTCCGGTGGGAGGAGAGGAGTCGGAGTGGGGAGGGAGAGGGAGCCCAGGACTGCTAAACACCCAGCCCTAGCCATCCACACCAGAGCGCAGACACAGTGCGTGCGTGGGGTGCTGGAAACTAGGGAAACAGGACAGTAAGACCTGTGAGTGGGTCCCTGCAGCTGGCACCCCTGGGACAAAGAAAAGCGAGTGCTTTTTGAAAGTCTTAAAGGGACAGGCACCCCACAGCTGGATGGAAGCATCCCGGGTCACAGTCCAGCAGCTGGAAATTCCAGGGAACTCTGGGCACACTAACCCCCTGGGAAACAGCGTTGAGATGCCTCACGGAGGTAAACAGCCAAACAGTCCCCCGTCCATTACCCCTCTGTGGCCCCGCCATAGCAGAGCAGCAGCCTGAGGCTGGCCATGCCCACAGAAAGGGAGCTTCCTCCATATCGGCCAGGCAAGATACAGAGACCCAGTCTACACACAATTGCCCAACACAAGCGACTAGGAGTTGCAGTTGTCCCAGTAAAGACAGGCCAGGAGCAAGTGGAAAGAGTCTTGGCTCTCCCAGCTGACAGATGACTCAATAGCATACTACTGCACCTATCAACATGAAAAGGCAAAAATATTTGATCCGGACAAGACTAACCCAGACATCTTTGACATCTTCTACATCTTCCCCTGAGAAGGAACCTGGGGAGATACATTTAACCAATCTTCCTGAAAAAGAATTCAAAATAAAAGTCATAACCATACTGATGGACTTGCAGAGAAATATGCAAGAACTACGGAGGGAGAATACAGAAATAAACAATCTCTGGAAGGACTTCAAAGCAGAATGGACGAGATGCAAGAAACCATTGATGGACTAGAAAATAGAGAACAGGAACGCAGAGAAGCTGATGCAGAGAGAGATAAGAGGATCTCCAGAAATGAAAAAATATTAAGAGAACAGTGTGACCAATCTAAATGGAACAATATCCATTACAGGGGACCAGAAGAAGAAGAGAGAGAAAAAGGGATAGAAAGTGTCTTTGATGAAAAAACTGCCGAAAACTTCCCCAAACTAGGGGAAGAAATGGCCTCCCAGACCACAGAGGTACACAGAACTCCCATGACAAGGGACCCAAGGAGGGCAACAACAAGACACATAATAATTAAAATGGCAAACATCAAAGACAAGGAAAAGTGTTAAAGGGAGCCAGAGAGAAACAAAAGGTCACCTACAAAGGAAAACACATCAGGCTATCATCAGACTTCATGACAGAAACCCTACAGGCCAGAAGAGAATGGCATGATATACTTAATGCAATGAAACAGAAGGGCCTCGAACCAAGAATACTGTATCCATCACGATTATCATTTAAATATGAAGGAGGGATTAAACAATTCCCAGACAAGCAAAAGTTGAGGGAATTTGCCTCCCACAAACCACCTCTATAGGGCATCTTAAAGGGACTGCTCTAGATGGGAGCTCTCCTAAAAAGAGCAGAGAACAAAACACCCAACATATGAAGAAGGGAGGAGGAGGAATAAGAAGGGAGAGAAATAAAGAATCATCAGACTATGTTTATAATAGCTCAATAAGCGAGTTAAGTCAGACAGTAAGATAGTATAGAAGCTAACCTTGAACCTTTGGTAACCACAAACTTAAAGCCTACAATGGCAATAAGTACATACTTTCAATAATCACCCTAAATGTAAATGGACTGAATGCACCAATCAAAAGACACAGGGTAATAGAATGGATAAAAAAGCAAGACCCATCCAAATGCTGCTTACAAGAGACTCACCTCAAACGCAAAGACATGCACAGACTTAAAGTCAAGGGATGGAAAAAGATATTTCATGCAAACAACAGAGAGAAAAAAGCAGGTGTTGCAATACTAGTATCAGACAAAATAGACTTCAAAATAAAGAAAGTAACAAAAGATAAAGAAGGACATTACATAATGATAAAGGGGTCAGTCCAACGAGAGGATATAACCATTATAAATATATATGCATCCAATACAGGAGCATCAACATATGTGAAACAAATACTAACAAAATTAAAGGAGGAAATAGAATGCAATGCATTCATTTTGGGAGACTTCAACACACCACTCACTTCAAAGGACAGATCCACCAGACAGAAAATAAGTAACGACACAGAGGCACTAACAACACACTAGAACAGATGGACCTAATAGACATCTAAAGAACTCTACATCCAAAAGCAACAGGATACACATTCTTCTCAAGTGCACATGGAACATTCTCCAGAATAGACCACATACTAGGCCACAAGAAGAGCCTCAGTAAATTCCAAAACATTGAAATCCTACCAACCAACTTTTCAGGCCACAAAGGCATAAAACTAGAAATAAATTGTAAAAAGAAAGCAAAAAGGCTCACAAACACATGGAGGCTTAACAACATGGCCTAAATAATCAATGAATCAATGACCAAATTAAAATGGAGATCCAGCAATATATGGAAACAAATGACAACAACACAAAGCCCCAACTACTGTGGGATACAGCAAAAGCAGTCTTAAGAGGAAAGTATATAGCAATCCAGGCATATTTAAAGAAGGAAGAAAAACCCCAAATGAATGGACTAATGTCACAAAATTATCAAAATTGGAAAAAGAAGAACAAATGAGACCTAAGGTCAGCAGAAGGAGTGACATAATAAAGATCAGAGAAGAAATAAATAAAATTGAGGAGAATAAAACAATAGCAAAAATCAATGAAACCAAGAGCTGGTTCTTCGAGAAAATAAACAAAATAGATAAGCGTCTAGCCAGAATTATTAAGAGGAAAAGAGAGTCAACACACATGAACAGTATCAGAAACAAGAAAGGAAAAATCATGAGAGACCCCACAGAAATACAAAGAATTATTAGAGAGTACTATGAAAACCTATATGCTAACAAGCTGGGAAACCTAGGAGAAATGGACAACTTCCTAGAAAAAGAAAACCTTCCATGACTGACCCAGAAAGAAACAGAAAACCTAAACAGACCAATTACCAGCAATGAAATTGAAGTGGTAATCAAAAAACTACCCAAGAACAAAACCCCCGGGCCAGATGGATTTACCTCAGAATTTTATCAGACATACAGAGAACACATAATACCCATTCTCCTTAAAGTTTTCCAAAAAATAGAAGAGGAGGGAGTACTCCCAAACTCATTCTATGAAGCCAACATCACCCTAATACCAAAACCAGGCAAAGACCCCACCAAAAAAGAAAACTACAGACCAATATCACTGATGAACGTAGATGCAAAAATACTCAACAAAATATTAGCAAATCGAATTCAAAAATACATCAAAAGGATCATATACCATCACCAAGTGGGATTCATCTCAGGGATGCAAGGATGGTACAACATTCGAAAATCCATCAACATCATCCACCACATCAACAAAAAGAAAGACAAAAACCACATGATCATCTCCATAGAGGCTGAAAAAGCATTCAACAAAATTCAACATCCATTCATGATAAAAACTCTCAACAAAATGGGTATAGAGGGCAAGTACCTCAACATAATAAAGACCATATATGATAAACCCACAGCTAACATCATACTGAACAGCGAGAAGCTGTAAGCTCTTCCTCTGAGATGGGGAACAAGACAGGGATGCCCACTCTCCCCACTGTTATTCAACATCATACTGGAGGTCCTAGCCACGGCAATTAGACAAAACAAAGAAATACAAGGAATCCAGATCAGTAAAGAAGAAGTTAAACTGACACTATTTGCAGATGACATGATATTGTACAAAAAATACCGTAAAGATTCCACACTGAAATTACTAGATCTAATATCGGAATTCAGCAAAGTTGCAGGATACAAAATTAATACACAGAAATCTGTGGCTTTCCTATACACTAACAATAAACTAATAGAAAGAGAAATCAGGAAGACAATTCCATTTACAATAGCATCAAAAAGAATAAAATACCTAGGAATAAACCTAACCAAGGAAGTGAAAGACCTATACCCTGAAAACTACAAGACACTCTTAAGAGAAATTAAAGAGGTCACTAACAAATGGAAACTCATCCCATGCTCGTGGCTAGGAAGAATTAATATCATCAAAATGGCCATCCTGCCCAAAGCAATATACAGATTTGATGCAATCCCTATCAAATTACCAACAGCATTCTTCAATGAACTGGAACAAAGAGTTCAAAAATTCATATGGAAACACCAAAGACCCCGAATAGCTAAAGCAATCCTGAGAAGGAAGAATAAAGTGGGGGGGGATCTCACTCCCCAACTTCAAGCTCTACTACAAAGCCACAGTAATCAAGACAATTTGGTACTGGCACTAGAACAGAGCCACAGACCAATGGAACAGAATAGAGACTCCAAACATTAACCCAAACACATATGGTCTACTAATATTCGATAAAAGGGCCATGGACATACAATGGGAAAATGACAGTCTCTTCAACAGGTGGTGCTGGCAAAACTGGACAGCTACATGTAAGAGAATGAAACTGGATCACTGTCTAACCCATACACAAAAGTAAATTTGAAATGGATCAAAGAGTTGAATGTAAGTCATGAAACCATAAAAGTCTTAGAAAAAAACATAGGCAGAAATCTCTTAGACATAAACATGAGTGACCTCTTCTTGAACATATCTCCCTGGGCAAGGGAAACAAAAGCAAAAATGAACAAATGGGACTATATCAAGCTGAAAAGCTTCTGTACAGCAAAGGACACCATGAATAGAACAAAAAGGTATCCTACAGTATAGGAGAATATATTCATAAATGACAGATCCAATAAAGGCTTGACATCTAAAATATATAAAGAGGTCACACACCTCAAAACAAACAGCAAATAATCCAATTAAAAAATGGACAGAGGGGCTGAATAGACAGTTCTCTAAAGAAGAAATTCAGATGGCCAACAGACACATGAAAAGATGCTCCACATCGCTTGTCATCAGAGAAATGCAAATTAAAACCATAATGAGATATCATCTCACACCAGTAAGGATGGCTACCATCCAAAAGACAAACAACAACAAATGTTGGCGAGGTTGTGGAGAAAGGGGAACCCTCCTACACTGCTGTTGGGAATGTAAATTAGTTCAACCATTGTGGAAAGCAGTATGGAAGTTCCTCAAAATGCTCAAAATAGAAATACCATTTGACCCAGGAATTCCACTTCTAGGAATTTACCCTAAGAATGCAGCAACCCAGTTTGAAAAAGACAGATGCACCCCTATGTTTATTGCTGCACTATTTACAATAGCCAAGATATGGAAGCAACCTAAATGTCCATCAGTAGATGAATGGATAAAGAAGATGTGGTACATATACACAATGGAATATTACTCAGCTATAAGAAAAAAACAGATCCTACCATTTGCAACAACATGGATGGAGCTAGAGGGTATTATGCTCAATAAAATATGCCAGGCAGAGAAAGACAAGTACCAAATGATTTCACTCATATGTGGAGTATAAGAACAAAAGAAAACTGAAGGAACAAAACAGCAGCAGAAGCACAGAACCCAAGAATGGACTAACAGTTACCAAAGGGAAAGGAACTAGGGAGGACAGGTGGGAAGGGAGGGATAAGGGCATGAAAAAAGAAAGGGGGAGTTACAATTAACATGTATAGTGGGGGGGGGCACGGGGAGGGCTGTGCAACACAGAGAAGACAAGTAGTGATTTTACAGCATCTTACTATGTTGATGGACAGTGACTATGAATGTGTATGTGGGGGGGACTTGGTGAAGGGGGTAGCCTAGTAAACATAATGTCCTTCATGTAATTGTAGATCAATGATACCAAAATTAAAATTAAAATTTTAAAAAATTCAAAATATTGAAATTGTACCAACCAGCTTTTCAGACCACAAGGGTATGAAATTCGAAATAAATAACACAAAGAAAATAAAAAATTCTACAAACATGTGGAGGCTTAACAACATGCTTCTAAATAACCAATGGATCAATCACCAAATAAAAACAGAGATCAAGCAATATATGAAGACAAATAATAACAATAATTAAACAACGCAAAATCTGTGGGATGCAGCGAAGGCGGTGCTAAGAGGGAAATATATTGACATACAGGCCTACCTCAGGAAAGAAGAACAATCCCTATCAGCAGTCTAAACTCACAATTAACAAAACTAGAAAAAAAAGAAGAAATGAGGCCCAAAATCAGTAGAAGGAGGGACATAATAAAGATTAGAGCAGAAATAAATAAAATCAAAAAGAATAAAACAATAGAAAGAATCAATGAAAGCAGGAGCTGGTTCTTTGAAAAAATA